>NW_023270320.1:5474511-5674900 GCF_011800145.1 Mirounga leonina
ATCAAACTCAACACCCAAAGAACAAAGAATCCAATCAAGAAATGGGCAGAAGAAATGAACAGACATTTTTCCAAAGAAGACATCCAAATGGCCAACAGACACATGAAAAAGTGCTCAATATCACTCAGCATCAGGGAAATCCAAATCAAAACCTCAATGAGATACCACCTCACACCAGTCAGAATGGCTAAAATTAACAAGTCAGGAAATGACAGATGTTGGCGGGGATGCGGATAAAGGGGAACCCTCCTACACTGTTGGTGGGAATGCAAGCTGGTGCAGCCACTCTGGAAAACTGTATGGAGATTCCTCAAAAAGTTGAAAATAGAGCTACCATATGATCCAGCAATTGCACTACTGGGTATTTACCCCAAAGATACAAAAGTAGGGATCCGAAGGGGTATGTGTACCCCGATGTTTATAGCAGCAATGTCCACAATAGCCAAACTGTGGAAAGAGCCAAGATGTCCATCGACAGATGACTGGATAAAGAAGATGTGGTAATATATACAATGGAATATTATGCAGCCATCAAAAGGAATGAGATCTTGCCATTTGCAACGACGTGGATGGAACTGGAGGGTATTATGTTGAGTGAAATAAGTCAAAAAGAGAAAGACATGTATCATATGATCTCACTGATATGAGGAATTCTTAATCGCAGGAATCAAACTGAGGGTTGTTGGAGTGGGGGGTGGGGTGGGAGGGATGGGGTGACTGGGTGATAGACACTGGGGAGAGTATGTGCTCTGGTAAGCGCTGCGAATTGTGCAAGACTGTTGAATCTCAGATCTGTACCTCTGAAACAAATAATGCAATATATGTTAAGAAAAAAAAAAGAAGAAGAAGAAGAAGAAGAAGCTAGCGGGAAGGGAAGAATGAAGCGGGGGAAATCGGAGGGGTAGACGAACCATGAGAGACGATGGACTCTGAAAAACAAACAGGGTTCTAGAGGGGAGGGGGGTGGGAGGATGGGTTAGCCTGGTGGTGGGTATTGAGGAGGGCACATTCTGCATGGAGCACTGGGTGTTGTGCACAAACAATGAATCATGGAACACTTCATCTAAAACTAATGATGTAATGTATGGGGATTAACATAAGAATAAAAAATAAATAAATAAATAAATAAATAAATAAATAAATAAATAAATAAATAAATAAATAAATAAATAAAAAGAAAAGAAAATACCAAGTTCGTTGACTGGAAGACTTAGTATTACTGAGCTGCCAGTTTTCCCCACACTACTGTATAGATTCAATGCAGTTCCAATCAACATTCCAGCAAGATATTTTATGGCAACTGAGAAGTTGAATCTAACACTTATGTAGAAAGGCAAAAACTTAGAATAACCAAAACAATTTTCAAAAAGAAGAAAATATTTGGAGAACTTATACTACTTGATTTAAATAGTTTTTATAAAACTATAGTAATCAAGGCAGTGTGTTATTCACAAAAGAATAGACCAAAAATAGACTCTTACATATAAAGTCAAATTATTTGTTACAAAAGTGCAAAAGCAATTAAATGGAGAAACTATAGTGTTTTCAAGAATTAATGCTGAGTAATTATTTATTCATATGCAAAAAATTGTCTCCTCCATACCTCATAGCATATAGAATAATTAACTCTAAATAAGAAAAACTTAAAACTATAAGGCTTCTAGAAAAAAATATAGCATAGAAATCTGTAAATTTGGGTGAGGCAAAGATATTTTTTGGTACAACATCAAAAACATGATTCATAAAATAAAAAATTGATAAGTTAATAATGAATTCATCAAAATCTGATTTTTAAAATATACTGTTAAGAAAATGAAAAGACAACCCACAGCCAGAAAATATTCTGAAATCATATATATTATAAAGGACATGTACCTGAATGCTTAAAGAACACTTAACAGGAAGAGCTGGTCCAAGATGGCAACATAGGAAGATCTTAATCTTACCTCCTCCATAGACATACCAAATCTATACCTATTTCTAGAGCATTTCCTCCTGAAAAAGAACTTAGGGCTAACTGAACAGCTTCTGTACAACAAAAGATAGAAAGGCAAAAGGGACTGGCAAGATGGAAGGAGACACAGGAATGAAGAGAACCCCCACATCCAACACTGCAAATGGCAGCGAGGAGGGATAGTACTGAGAGACCAGGAGCAGATTCATCTGCCCTGGGGCACAGAAAAAAACAAACCAACCAACCTGTGGTTAAAAGAGCAACTAGTACATAAAAGAGCCAGCTCTAGAAATCTACCAAATGTCAGGGGAGTTGCTGGAACTCTCTGTGGGTAAAGGGGCTAGCGAGTGCAATGGTTTACACTCTGCCTACAACTTGATCGTGTAGATGGGAGCAGGGTCTGGGAGCCATAGCCAACCTGCAAGCACCAGGCCCCTAGTCCACACCACCCCTAGATGCCCTGAGACACAGAAAAAAAGCCAGGGTTTAAAAAACCAACTAGTATATAAAAGATCCAGCCCCAGAACTCAGCCAAACTGCAGGGGGGGGGGTAGGAGGGAGCTGCTAGAACTCCCTCCAGGACAAGGGAGCTGGCAAGTGCAACAGTTTATTTTCCTCTTCCACTTTGATAATGTGAATGGGAGCAAGGTACAGATGTCCTGGCTGGTTTACCACCTCAGTGAGCCCTGTGCCCCTGATCCTACCAGCCCCAGCTGTTCCACTGGGATGCCCCTGGTCAGTGCTCACTGCAGCTCTAGCCATCATGCCAAGGTGACACACGTACAAAGCCACCTCAGAACAATCCAGGCCCATACCACTGCAGTTTCCGACAGCTTGCTAGGGCACCCCAATGCAGAACACTCCAGGACCTCCGATTGACACCAGCTTTGGCTCCTGTCACCCCAACAGGGTGCCCAAGAAACCTCTAGCCCATTCCCACCTTGGTTCCAGCTGCCCCACCAAGGCACCCCTGCTCTGAGCATCCCAGGATACCCCAGATTGCATCCACTTTAGCTTCTGCTGTCCTGCCAGGGCACCCTTTGCTTGGAGAGCCCCAGGACCACACCAACCCATGCCCACTTCAGCTTTACCTGTCCTGCAGGGTGCCTGTTGCTTGAGGAGCCCCAGGAGCACCCAGCCCATGCCATTTCAGCTACAGCTGTCCTGCCAGGGTGCCCTCTGCACAGAACATCCCAGGCTCTGGTCTGCACCCCATCTTGGCTCCAGCAGTCCAGCCTGGGCATCCTCTGAGCAGAGAGTCCCAGAACACCATGGCTTGCATCCACTTCAGCTTCAGCTATCCTGTCAGGACACCCTTTGTGTAGAAAGACCAGGGACCACCCTAGACTGTGCCCACATCAATTTTAGCTGTCCTGCTAGGAGGCCCTCAGAATATAGAATATAGAGGCCCAGAATACCCTGGCCTGCACCCACTTCAAATTCAGCTATCGTGTCAAAGTGCCCACTGTGCAGAGAACCATGGAACCCATCAGTTTGCAATCACTTCAGATTCAGCTGTCATATCAGGATAGCCTCTGTGCGTAGAGCCTCAGACCACCCTGGCTTCACCACCAGACCACCACCACACCCACTTGAGCCCTGGCCATTCCACCAGAGCAGCCCGAGCACAGAGTGCACTGTGACCCCCAGCCCACTTCATCTACAGCTCCAGCCAGCCAGCAAGAGTCAACAGGGAAGTCTATACAAGGGATGAATATAAACAAGACCATTCTTTCAAGTTTAGGAAAGGTAGCTTTTCTAATTCATAGAAACAAACAGAAATTCAAGAAAAATGGGGATACAGAGGAATTGCTCCAAAAGAAAGAAAAAGACATCAGAAAAATAACTAATGAAAGAGAGATAAGCAATATGCCTCATAAAGAATTTAAAGTAATGATCATAAAGATGCTCACTGGGCTGGTCAGAAAAAGTGGAAAAACTCAGTGAGACCTTCAATAAAAAGATAGAATATATTTTTTAAAAACCAATCTGACTTGAAGAATACAATAACTAAAAAATATGCTAGAGAGACTCAACAGTAGATTAGTAGCTGCAGAAGAATGGATCAGCAATCTGGAAGACAGGGTCATGGAAAGTACCCAAGCTGAACAGCAAAAAGAAAAAGGCATTTTTAAAAAGTGAAAATACTTTAAGGGACCCACTGGACAACATCAAGCAAACAAATATTCCCTTCATCATTAAGGCCCAAAAAGAAAAATAGAGAAAGGAGCAGAAAACTTATTTGAAATAATAGGTAGCGGCACCTGGGTGGTTCAGTCAGTTAAGTGTCCACGTTTGGCTTAGGTCATAATCTCAGGGTTCTGGGATCAAGCCCTACATTGGGCTCTCTGCTCAGTGGAGTGTCTGCTTCTCCCTCTATGCTCTCCCTCTCTCAAATAAATAAATAAAATCTTAAAAAAAAAAAATACATAAAAACTTCTTTAACTTTGGGAAGGCAGTAGACAGCCAGGTTCAGGAAGTGCAGAGTTGCAAACAAGATGAACCCAAGAAGGTCCACACCACAACAATAACAATTAAAATGTCAAAAGTTAAAGACAGAGAATGTTAAAAGCAGTAAGAAAGAAGCAACTGCTTATATACAAGAAAAACCCCATAAGACCATCAGCTGGACTTTTCAGCAGAAACTGCAGGCAAGAAGAGAGTGGCATGATATGTTCAAAGTACTGAAAGGAAAAAACCTACAACCAAGAATACTCTACATGGCAAGGTTATCATTTGGAATTGAAAGAGAGATAAAGAGTTTACCATTTGAACAAAAGTTAAAGGATTTTATCACCACCAAACCCTTACAGTAAAAATGTTAAAAGGATTTTTTTTAATGGAAAAAAAGCCATAATTAGAAGCAAATTATGAGGGGCACCTGAGTGGCTCAGTCATTAAGCATCTGCCTTCAGCTCAGGTCATGATCCCAGGGTCCTGGGATTGAGCCCCGCATCGGGCTCCCTGCTCAGCAGGAAGCCTGCTTCTCCCTCTCCCACTCCCCCTGCTTGTGTTCCCTCTCTTGCTGTCTCTCTCTCTCACAAATAAATAAATAAAATCTTTAAAAAAAAAAAGCAAACTATGATATGAATTAAGATATAAAGTATGACAACATATATATATATATATATATATATATATATATATATATATATATATATAAAATGTGAAGGAGGGAGTAAAAAACAAAAAGACCATAAACTTTAAATTAGACTCATATACACTTAGGATGTTATATGTGAACATCATAGTAACCACAGACCAAAACCTACAATAGATATGCATAAAATAAAGAAAGCCAAACATAACACTACATAAACTCATCAATCACAAGGAAAGAGATCAAGAGAGGAAGAAGACAACAGAGAACAACAAAAACAACCAGAAAACAATTAAAATTGCAAAAGTATATACCTATCAATAATTATTTTAAATGTAAATGGTCCAAATGCTCCAATCAAGACACAGGTTGGCAAAATGGGTAACAAGAACCATCTTTTGCTGCTTATTAGACTCTTACTTTAGGTCTAAAGATACATATTGAAAGTGAATGGATGAAAAAAGATATTCCATGCAAATGAAAGTGGGGGGGAAGCCAGGGTAGCAATTCTTATATTGGACAAAACAGACTTAAAACAAAGACTGTAAAAAGAGACAAAGAAAGGCATTACATAATGATAAAGGGAATTAGTCCAACAAGAGAATACTACAAATATCTATGCACCAAACACTGAAATATCTAAGTATATAAAGAAAAGATTAACCAATATAAAGGGAGAAATTAATAGTAATGCAAAAATAGTAGGGGACTTTAATACCCCATTTACATCTATTAATAGATCACCCACATATAAAACCAATAAGGAAATAGTATCTTTGAACAACACATTAAACCTGATCTACTTAACAGAAATATATATATACAGTACATTCCATACAAAAACAGAATATACATCCTTTCAAGTACACATGGAACATGCTCCAGGATAGGTCATGGTAGGTCATAAAATAAGGTCTCAACAAATTTAAGAAGACTGAAAATATATCATTCATCTTTTCTGACCACAATATGAAACTACAAATCACAAATGTTGGAGAGGTTGTGGAGAAAGGGAAACCCTCTTCCACTGTTGGGGGGAATGCAAGTTGGTACGGCCACTTTGGAAAACAGTGTGGAGGTGCCTCAAAAATTTAAAAATAGAGCTACCCTATGACCCAGCAGTTGCACTCCTGGGTATTTACCCCAAAGACACAGATGTAGTGAAAAGAAGGGCCATATGCACCCCAATGTTCATAGCAGCAATGTCCTCAATAGCCAAACTGTGGAAAGAGCCAAGATGCCCTTCAACAGATGAATGGATAAAGAAGATGTGGTCCATATATACAATGGAATATTACTCAGCCATCAGAAAAGATGAATACCCAACTTTTGCATCAACATGGATGGGACTGGAGGAGATTAAGCTAAGTGAAAGAAGTCAAGCAGAGAAAGTCAATTATCATATGGTTTCACTTATTTGTGGCACATAAGGAATAACATGGAGGACATTAGGAGAAGGAAGGGAAAAATGAAGGGGGGGAATCAGAAGAAGAGATGAACCATGAGAGACTATGGACTCTGAGAAACAAACTGAGGGTTCTAGAGGGGAAGGGGGTGGAGGGATGGGTTAGCCCAGTGATGGGTATTAAGAAGGGCACGTACTGCATGGAGCACTAGATGTTATATGAAAACAATGGATCATGGATCACATCAAAAACTAATGATGTATTGTATGGTGACTAACATAATAAAATTTAAAAGAGTTCAAAAAAAAATCAATTACAAGAAAAAAAAACTATAAAAACCAAACATGTGGAGACTAAATAACATGCGTCTAAACAACCAGTAAGTCAACAAAGAAATCAAAGAGGAAATTTAAAAAAATGCATGGAGACAGATGAAAATGGGAAAACACAATTGTCCAAAATCCATGGCACTCAGAGAAGGTAATTCTAAGAGGAAAATTGATGGCAATACAGACCCACCTCAAAACAACAATAACAACAATAAAAACAACAACAACAAGAAAAATCTGTTAACCTTACACCTAAAGGAACTAGAAAAAGAACAAGCTCACAAGAAATGGGCAGAACACGTAAACAGACATTTTTCCAAAGAAGACATCCAAATGGCCAACAGACACATAAAAAAAGACACACTCAGCATTAGGGAAATCCAAATCAAAACCTCAGTGAGATACCACCTCACACCAGTCAGAATGGCTAAAATTAACAAGTCAGGAAATGACAGATGCTGGCGGGGATGTGGAGAAAGGGGAACCCTCCTACACTGTTGGTGGGAATGCAAGCTGGTGCAGCCACTCTGGCAAACAGTATGGAGGTTCCTCAAAAAGTTGAAAATAGAGCTACCCTATGACCCAGCAATTGCACTACTGGGTATTTACCCCAAAGATACAAATGTAGGGATCCAAAGGGGTACGTGCACCCCGATGTTTATAGCAGCAATCCACAATAGCCAAACTGTGGAAAGAGCCAAGATGTCCATCGACAGATGAATGGATAAAGATGTAGCATATACATACAACGGAATATTATGCAGCCATCAAAAGGAATGAAATCTTGCCATTTGCAATGATGTGGATGGAACCGGAGGGTATTATGCTGAGTAAAATAAGTCAATCAGAGAAAGACATATATCATATGATCTCACTGATAGGAGGAATTCTTAATCTCAGGAAACAAACTGAGGGTTGCTGGAGTGGTGGGGGTGAGAGGGATGGGGTGGCTGGCTGATAGACAGTGGGGAAGGTATGTGCTATGGTGAGCACTGAGAATTGTGCAAGACTGTTGAATCACAGACATGTACCTCTGAAAGAAATAATACATTATATGTCAAAAAAAAAAAGAAGATAGTAAGAAGGGAAAAATGAAGGGGGGGAATCAGAGAGAGAGAGAAGAACCATGAGAGACTATGGACTCTTGAGAAACAAACTGAGGGTTCTAGGGGAAAGGTGCTTGGGGGATGGGTTAGCCTGGTGATGGGTATTAAAGAGGGCACGTACTGAATGGAGCACTGGGTGTTATTTCCAAACAATGAATCACGGAACACTACATCAAAAACTAATGATGTAATGTATGGTGATTAGCCAACATAATAAAATAAAATAAAAAATGATGTGGTATATCTACAATGGAATATTATGCAGCCACCAACAGGAATGAAGTCTTGCCATTTGCAACGCCATGGATGGTACTGGAGGGTATTATGCTGAGCAAAGTAATCAGAGAAAGACATGTATCATATGATCTCACTGACATGAGGAATTCTTAATCTCAGGAAACAAACTGAGGGTTGCTGGAGTGGTGGGCGGTGAGAGGGATGGGGTGGCTGGGTGATAGACAGTGGGGAGGGTATGTGCTATGGTGAGCGCTGAGAATTGTGCAAGACTGTGGAATCACAGACATGTACCTCTGAAACAAATAATACATTATATGTTAAAAAAAAAAAAAGACAAAGTTAGTAGGAAGGGAAAAATGAAGTGGGGGAAATCGGAAGGGGAGACGAACCATGAGAGACTATGGACTCTTGAGAAACAAACTGAGGGTTCTAGAGGGGAGGGGAGTGGGGGGATGGGTTAGCCTGGTGATGGGTATTAAAGAGGGCACGTACTGAATGGAGCACTGGGTGATATTTGCAAACAATGAATCATGGTGAGCAGAAGACATGAATAGACATTTTTCCAAACAAGATATACAGATGGCCACAGACACATGAAAAGTTACTCAAAACTTTAAAAAAAAGAAAGAAAAGAAAAGTTACTCAACATTGCTCATCATCAGGGAATTAGGATCAAAACTACAGTAAGATATCACCTCACACCTGTCAGAATGACTAATATCAACAACACAAAAACAACAGGTGTTGGCGAGGATGTGGAGAAAGGGGAACTCTTTTGCACTGTTGGTGGGAATGCAAAGTGGTGCAGCAACTCTGGAAAACAGTATGGAAGTTCCACAAAAAAGTTAAAAATAGGACTACCCTATGATCCAGCAATTGCACTAGGTATTTACCCAAAGAATACAAAAATACTAATTCAAAGGGATACATACACCCCAATATTTACAGCATTATGTACAATAGCCAAATTATGGAAAAAGCCCAACTGCCCATCAACTGATGAACAGATAAAGAGGAAGTGGTGTATATATATACTCAGCCATAAAAAAGGATGAAATCTTGCCATTTGCAATGACATGGATGGAGCTCGAGAATATTCTGCTAAGAGAAATAAGTCAGAGAAAGACAAATACCATATGATTTCACTCATATGTGGAATTTAGAAAACAAAACAAATGAGCATAGGAAAGAAAAGAGGGAGAGGCAAACTAAGAAACAGACTCTTAACTATAGAGAACAAACTGATGGTTATCAGAGGGGAGGTGGGTAAGGGGATGGGTTAAACAGATGATGAGGATTGAGGAATACACTTGTGATGAGCACCTGGTGTTGTATGGAAGTGCTGAATCACTATATGGCACACCTGAAATTAATATAACACTGCTAACTAACTGAAATTAAAATTAAAACTTAAGAATAAATAAATAGCACTAACATTAATTAATCAGGCTGACAAAAAATGAAAAGAGCAATAACATTTATTGTTGGCAGAGATGCGGGAAAAATTTTAATCCCACATATGCAAAGGAAATACTGACATGCCAACTTAAAAATATGTATATACAGATTTTTTGAAAGATATTGCTGATTATAATTGCTACTAAGTTTTATATGAGTTCAATTAAAAATATATAGTTATAATTGATCATTAGAAAACTTATATTGATTTCTTCAACAAATAAACTGGTAAGAAAATATGACAGAGAGGAAATCCACAGATTAAAGAGACTAAGAGACATATCAAATGAATGCAATGTGTGGACCTTGCATGGATACAGATTTGAACCAACCAACTATAAAATGTAAGATAAAATATTTTAGACAATATGCAAAATTTGAACCCTGACTAAACAATGATGACTTTAAGGAATTGCCATTTTTTGGTGTGATAATGGTATTGTGAATACTTTTTAAAGAATCCTTATCTTGGGCGCCTGGGTGGCTCAGTTGGTTGAGCGACTGCCTTCGGCTCAGGTCATGATCCTGGAGTCCCGGGATCGAGTCCCGCATCCGGCTCCCTGCTCCTTGGGAGCCTGCTTCTCCCTCTGACCCTCCTCCCTCTCATGCTCTCTGTCTCTCATTCTCTCTGTCTCAAATAAATAAATAAAATCTTTAAAAAAAAAAAAAAAGAATCCTTATCTTTCAGAGATACGTAAATAATATGACACATAGGATTTTCTTCAAAAGAACTGAATTTGAGGGGGTGAGAAAAAGAAAAAAATTAGCCATAAGCTGATAATTGTTTTATGGATATGTAAGGTACATGATGATTCATTATTTTACTTTCTCATCTGCTGTTATGCTTGAAATTTTCCATAATAAAAACTAGAACAAAACAAAAAAAACTAATATTTAAAAATAATGCAGAAAATTCATTAGGGTAAACTGTTTTTAACCTACTTTCCCAAGTCTTTGATCCAACTTCATAACAAAAATATAAACTTCATAAATCCCATTTTTTTAGGTAGTGGTTAAGATTATGGGCTCTGGGGTTAAAACCTGTGGGTTCAAACTGGAAGGACACCACTAGATCCAAGAATCCTGAAATTGTTTAACCTCTAGAAATCTCAGTCTCCTCATTAGTAAAAAGCTAACAAGCACAGAAATAAATTTTAGCAAGTTTTAGTGACAAACAGAAAGAGAATATGAGGCCTGAATGAAGCACATAATGTATTAATAGTCACCAATGAATAAAAATTCCCTAAATTAAGCTACATCATTATCACAGATCTTTGTTTTCTTTCTAAGAATATTGAAACATTATTCTTACATGAATAAATATGCAATATCATGAGGCCTCAGAGTAAGATAGAACTTTTTCCATTCTAAAAATCTACGCAATACTTCATCTGCCTCACCAACTGTAGAAATCTTATTTTTATCTGACCACATCTCCAACGATGACAGCACAACAGTAACTTTAAATTGGGCAAACATCTAAAAACAAGAGATAAATACATGAAAAATTAATGTTTATGTTATTTTATAATAACCAAGAAATTAATTCAATGCTTTGACAAATCCATACTCAGTTTTGTGTAGATAGCTTAATTATTCAGAAATGCCAAGTGAAGTTAATGGAAATTATAATTTCAAAACTAGTATAAATTTTTCTAACTAGTATGAAAAGAAAAATACTTACCGAATTTACAAGGCCAATAGTTTCGATGACTTTATTTGTTACTATCATGCTATCAGAGCCCAAGTAATCATACTGAAAAAAAAAATTAATTTCAAATTAAATACAATCTGTTATGTAATATGTTTGAAATATACTCTCCATCTACTCTCAGAAATTTGATGCTGCTTTGGGGTTAGAACAGTTCAAAATAAGATAGTAACAAATTAAAAAAATGAATATAAACTGGATCACTCATATATGCTGATGGGAATGTAAAATCGTACAGCCACTCTGGAAAGTTTAGCAGCTTTTTTAAAACAAATAATATACTTACCATATGACCCAACAATTGCACTCCTGGCATTTATTTATATTTTTTAAGTTTTATTCAAGAGAGAGAGAATGAGAACAAGTGGGGGGAGCGGCAGAGGGAGAATCTTCAATATGGGGCTCAATCCCACAACCCCATGAGATGGTGACCTGAGCCAAAATCACAAGTCAGATGCCTAACCAACTGAGCCACCCAGGCGTCCCATACTCCTGGGCATTTATCCTAAAGAAATCAAAACCGATGCTCACAAAAAACATGTTCATAAATGTTCATAACAGTTTTATTCCTATTAGCCCAAAGCTGGAAACAATTCATATGTCCTTCAGTGGTTTACTGGTTAAACAAACTGTAGTACAATCATATCATGGAATACTGATCATTAGTAAAAAGGAACTGACTAAACTGTTGATATATGAAACAGTTTGGATAAACCTTAAGAAAATTATGCTGTGTTAAAAAAATCTCCAAAGGAGGGGCGCCTGGGTGACTCAGTCGTTAAGCGTCTGCCTTCAGCTCAGGTCATGATCCCAGGGTCCTGGGATTGAGCCCCACATCGGGCTCCCTGCTCAGCGGGAAGCCTGCTTCTCCCTCTCCCACTCCCCCTGCTTGTGTTCCCTCTCTCGCTGTGTCTCTCTGTCAAATAAATAAAATCTTTAAAAAAAAAAAAATCTCCAAAGGATATATACTACAAAATAACATTTATGCAATATTCCTGAAAACTGGAGAACAGATTAGTGACTGCCAGAGGTTAAGAAGCCTGGGAAGTAGGGAGAAATGGATGTGACTATGAAGAAATAATGTAAGAGAGTCTTGTAGTGATGGTTCTTTTGAGGCTACATATGTGATCCTAGTGCACAAACCTACACACACACAAATTAGTGTATATACAAATACTGAAATCTAAACAAGCTTTGTGGAATGTCCCAATGTCAAATTCCATATCTATAAATCAAATCTCTTAAGTATAGCACCACTTGCATGTTCCACAGGACCCTCAAATGAAACATACGTAAAACGAAGCTCATCATTCTCCTACCTACCTTCCCACTACTTTAATTAAAGGTATTATCATCTATGACCTCCCACATTTATGATACTGCATGTTCCATAAGAGCAGAACTTCTTCTGTTGTGTTCACAGCAGTATCCTCAAAAGTAGAATAGTAATTGGATCTACAGGATGCTCAATAAATTTATTAAGTGAAAGGATAAATCAAATCAATTTAAGTCCTTCTAATTCAACCTCAGCAGTAACTTAAAAAAATTTTTTTTTCTATTACTAATACTACTAACTAGTAAACGTTTGACTTGATTACTGGAATGGTCTCTTAAATGTCTCCAACTATCCCATCAGCAATCCAGTCCCTACACTATTACAAAAATGATGATTCTAAAATGAAAATATGAACCCGTCACTCCCCTGTTTAAAATCTTTTTAATGGATATAGGATAAAATAGGATAAATAGGATAAAATCCAAATATTGTATCAGTTCTTCAATTTATCTCTTTCTATTTTCCTTCTTCAACCCTATGTATTAATCATACTAAACTTTTTTTTTTAAGAAACTTCTCTCATATTTATGCGCCTTTGCAAGGAAAAGTTTTGCACCAAGTCTTCCCTGGCCCCACCCTCACCTCATTATCCAAACTAACTAATCCACAAACCATCCCCCAACCACCTCCTTTATCAGAATCTCACACTCCATGCCATTATTCCCCTGCCCTAATCACCCAAAGAGCCAACTAGAGACAACCTCCACATCCCAGAACCCACTGAAATTATTCAAGCTAGACAACCATAAACCTGTTTACTTTGCCTCAAGGGTTCTTTCCCACAGAAACCATAATCAGGTCTCCTGCCCATATTTTCCCCTTGCTCCCTCTGTCTCCTTACCTATTTTGTTACTTCCCCACGTGGCTTCTGCAGGATGTGGCATACTCTCTCCTTTTGGGAACTGTGAATAACAAACTATCTCTCCAACAGCAATTTTGTCTCCTGATCTGTTGGCCCCATCATACATGAATAATAATAAAACACATTTTAAAATACCTACTTGCATGCTTTTATACTACCCCCGGTTATAGCTGTGTTTCCATGTCTTTCTCCATCATTGGACCATGTTTTTATACTCCCATATGCTTCCTTCAAGCATAGCATTGAATTCACTAGACTGCAATTGTGGATTTAAAATTTGGGAAGTCATTGAAGACAATATCACTATTGTTCTTCTTTATATGCCCAGCATCTAGTCACATAGATGCCACAGCAGGCTCAATGTTTGTTTTATTAAAGAATATGTAAATATGTATAAAAACATAGAAAAGGGAAGTTTAATCAGTATCGTACGCCTGGCAAACCTGACAATTTGGGCAAGAAGCTTTTAAAACAACTCTCAAAGTTTGTAACAGAATTCTGAAAAAAAAATGATTTTTATAATCCAGAATATTCCCTGGAAATTTAGTCATCATTATTATAAATATCTTAAATTTCTCTTAAATGTTCCTTTGTCCTTTTCCCCTATATTCTAATAAATCGAGTATTTTCTTATTCTTCTCTAAATCCTATCTGTCTCTGAATCTCAACTCTGGCTTCCTGACAAGCTCTACAATTCTACAAATAGAATTGATAATGTGTTTGATTCATATTCTCTGTAGTATTCCAGAGGTGTGACAATGCTCATATCAGAACAAAACCTGGAAAGTATATTTTTATCCCTGTTTTCTGAAATCTCTGAAATATGGAGGAAATAAAGCCACACCTGATTGGGTGCAAACTAAGTTCTCATCCCAAGGTCCTGAAGTTTAAAGGTCCTCAAATAGTTTTTGGGAATCAGGGATTTAGAAATATGTTTATACCAGGTAAACAATACACTAGAACAGGTGAACCTTTAAAAACCACGCAAAAAAAAAAATCTTGATACATTAATGTAAGCAGTTCTCATAGTTATACTGTCATCACTTATGTGCCAATAAAAACTTTATAGGACAAACATTCCCTAGGCTACATATTGCTCTTCAAGTGCTCTAAAAACAAAAAATAAAGCTTAAAGATTTTCACTTAAAATATCACCATTAAAAAAATACTGTAGATGGAAAGAGTTCCTAAAGATGTGAAGTACCAGCTTAAAAATAATTTTATTATCCAGGATTTTTATGTAAACATTTCAAATTAAACATTTCTAATAGAAATATGTAATTTTGAGTATTTGGTTTTTCAGTTTGCAAATTTTCCACTGTTCTCTCTACGACATGTAGTAAAAAGACTGGAATTTTTAAGTTCCTTTCTACCTAGGGATAATTATACATTCACACCAAATATTTAAAAGCAAAGAAAAAGAAAAATACATACCAAAGCTTTATCCACCACAATATACATTTCTAGATAAAGAGGAATTAAATCTGGAACAGCTGATTCTGACTAGAAAAAAGAAAAAGGCACTTAAAAGCACATAAAACTTTCATAAATTGTTTATTCTGAACTTTTAAAATCATTTTTCCACTGTATTGAGGTATAATTAATGAAAATTATATATAAAGTTAAAGACTTGATGTTTTGATATATATAAATATATATATAGGAAAATAATTGTCATAATTAGGCCAATTAACATCATAGTGACCATTTTCTTTTTTGTGTGCATGATAAGAATGCATAAGATCGGGGAGCAGCAAGATGGCAGAGGAGTAGGAGACCTGGATTTCATCTGGTCCCAGGAATTCAGCTGGATAGGGATCAAAACATTCTGAAAACCTACGAACTCAACAGGAGATCAAAGAAAAGAATAGCAACAACTCTCTGAACAGAAAAGCGACCACTTTTTGGAATGTAGGACATGCAGAGAAGTGAATCCGAGGCGATATTCGGGAGGATAGATGGCGGGGGAGGGGGCCTCAGTCCACTGCTTTTGGCAAGTGATAGAGCCGCGGGGCACAAAATCGGAACTTTCAGAAGTCTGCTCCGCTGAGGGATGTCGCTCCAGTGGCTAAGCCAGGGGTGGAACCCTCGTGGGACAGTGTGGTCTCAGGACCCTCAGGGTCACAGAAAGACCAGGGGTGCCTAAGTGCAGCAGAGCTCCCAGGTATCAGAGCAGGGAAGCCGGCTGCAGAGATGGAGCCGAGGCGCGGGCTCTCAGCTCAGGGTTGCCATAAACTGTGATCTGCGGCACAGTCAGGGCACTGCTCCTCCAGCAGGGACCCAACAAGCGGCAGATCCGGGGAGACTCCCTCCCATTCCTCTCCCAGGAGGAGCAGCACGGGAATGCACTGCAGGGATCTACTGGGTTTGGAGACTCCACACCAAGTCGGGTGCCAGAGATAGAAATGCTGGGTCACAGGCCAGGTGAGCTGGGAGTGCAGCCGGAGACGAGGGAGACGGGAGTGACTGACCGCTTTTCTCTGGGGGCGCACTGAAGAGCGGGGCCCTAAGTTCTCGGCTCCTCCGGGTGGAAGATTGGGAGGCGACCATTTCCACTCTTGTCCTCCAAAGCTGTATGGAAAGCTTGCAGGGAACAAAAGCTCCAGAGAGCAAACCCTAGCAGACTACTAAGACAGGACTGGGCAAGTGCAAGGCAATTCTGCCTCCAGCAAAGACATTTGGGAACCATGGCAACAGGCCCCTCCCCCAGAAGATCGGCAAGAACAGCCAGCCAAGGCCAAGTTTACCAATCAATGAGAACGGCAGAACTCCAGCACTAGGGGAATACTGCACATAGAATTCATGGCTTTATCCCCATGATTCTTTAGTCTTTCAAAGTTAATTTTTTTTAACTGTCTTTTTTTTTTTTTGAGTTTTTCTTTTTCCCCTTTTTCAACCAACATCTTATCAATCCTCTTTTTAAAAACTCTTTTTTATTTTTCATTTTTAGAGTCATAGTCTATCCCTTCATAGTAGTTACCCTTAATTTGGCATATATATATAAGTTGTTCACTGTTTAAAATTTTGAGATACAGTTTCTTCTAACAGATCAAAATATACCCTAAATCACTAGTGTATGGCTTTGTTCTAGTCTACTGCCTGATCATATTCTCTCCCTTTTTTTCTTTTTTTTAAATCCTCTTTTCTTTTTTCAAACAACTTATCAATTCCTTTCATAAAAATTTTTATAATTTTCATCTTTACAATCATATTCCATCCCTTCATCATATCAACCCTTATTTCTGTACATATATAAGTTTTTCTTTCTTTAAAATTTTGGGAGGCACTTTCTTCTAACAGACCAAAATACACCAAAAATCTAGTGTGTGGCAATGATCTATGCACCAGCCTGATCATATTTGATCATAGTATGTTTTTTTTTGGTTTTGTTCTGTTTTTCTTTGTTTTTATCTTTTCGTTTCTTTTTTTTTTCTTTCTTTCCCTTTCTTTTCCCCCAGTTTCAAGTATTTTCTGATTTGTTTAGAGTATATTTTCTGGGGACGTTGTTACCCTCTTAGCATTTTGTTCTCTCATTCATCTATTCTCCTCTGGACAAAATGACAGGACGGAAAATTTCACCATAACAAAAAGAACAAGAGGCAGTACTAACTGCCAGGGACCTACTCAATATGGACATTACTAAAGTGTTGGATCTAGAGTTCAGAATGATGATTTTAAAGATACTAGCTGGGCTTGAAAAAAGCATGGAAGTTATTAGAAGAACCCTTTCTGGAGAAATAAAAACTAAAATCTAACCGAGTCGAAATCAAAAAGGCTATTAATGAGATGCAATCAAAAATGGGGGCACTAACTGCTAGGATAAATGAGGCAGAAGAGAGAATCAGTGACATAGAAGACCAAATGATGGAAAATAAAGAAGCTGAGGAAAAGAGAGATAAACAACTACTGGATCACGAGGGCAGAATTCGAGAGATAAGCGATACCATAAGACAAAACAACATTAGAATAATTGGGATCCCAGAAGAAGAAGAAAGAGAGAGGGGGGCAGAAGGTATATTGGAACAAATTATAGCAGAGAACTTCCCTAATTTGGGGAAGGAAACAGACATCAAAATCGAGGAGGCACAGAGATCTCCTCTCAAAATCAATAAAAATAGGTCAACACCCCGACATCTCATAGTAAAACTTACGAGTCTCAGAGACAAAGATAAAATCTTGAAAGCAGCTCGGAAGAAGAGGTCTGTAATCTACAATGGTAGAAACATTAGACTGGCAACAGAACTATCCACAGAGACCTGGCAGGACAGAAAGGACTGGCATGATATCTTCAGAGCACTAAATGAGAAAAATATGCAGCCAAGAATACTATATCCAGCTAGGCTGTCATTGAAAATTGAAGGAGAGATAAAAAGCTTCCAGGACAAACAAAAACTAAAGGAATTTGCAAACATGAAAACAACCCTACAAGAAATATTGAAAGGGGTCCTCTAAGCAAAGAGAGAGCCTAAAAGTAACATAGACCAGAAAGGAACACAGACAATATACAGTAACAGTCACCTTACAGGCAATACAATGGCACTAAATTCATATTTATCAATAGATACCCTGAATGTAAATAGGCTAAATGCCCCAATCAAAAGACACAGGCTATCAGATTGGATTAAAAAACAAAAACCCATCAGGCGCCTGGGTGGCTCAGTTGGTTAAACGACTGCCTTCGGATCAGGTCATGATCCTGGAGTCCCAGGATCGAGTCCTGCATTGGGCTCCCTGTTTGGCAGGGAGTCTGCTTCTCCCTCTGACCCTCCTCCCTCTCATGCTCTCTGTCTGTCATTCTCTCTCTCTCTCAAATAAATAAATAAAATCTTTAAAAACAAAAAAACAAAAAAAGCCCATCCATAGACTGTCTGCAAGAGACTTATTTTAGACCCAAAGACACCCCCAAATTGAAAGTGAGGGGGTGGAAAACAATTTACCATGCTAATGGACACCAAAAGAAAGCTGGGGTGGCAATCCTTATATCACACAAATTAGATTTTAAACCAAAGACTGTAATAAGAGATGAGGAAGGACACTATATCCTACTTAAAGGGTCTATCCAACAAGAAGATCTAACAATTGTAAATATCTATGCCCCTAACATGGGAGCAGCCAATTATATAAGCCAATTAATAACAAAAGCAAAGTAACACATCGACAACAATACAATAATAGTGGGGGACTTTAACACCCTCCTTACTGAAATAGACAGATCGTCTAAGCAAAAGATCAACAAGAAAATAAAGACTTCAAATGACACACTGGACCAAATGGACTTCACAGACATATTCAGAACATTCCATCCCAAAGCAACAGAATACACATTCTTCCCCAGTGCCCATGGAACATTCTCCACAATAGATCACATCCTAAGTCACAAATCAGGTCTCAACCAGTACCAAAAGATTGGGATCATTCCCTGCATATTTTCAGACAACAAAGCTTTGAAACTAGAACTCAATCACAAGAGGAAAGTCAGAAAGAACTCAAATACATGGAGGCTAAAGAGCATCCTACTAAAAAATGAACGGGTCAACCAGGAAATTAAAGAAGAATTAAAAAACTTCTGGAAACCAATGAAAATGAAAACACAACTGTTCAAAATCTTTGGGATGCAGCAAAGGCAGTCCTAAGAGGAAAGTATATAGCAATACAAGCCTTTCTCAAGAAACAAGAAAGGTCTCAAATACACAACCTAACCCCACACCTAAGGAGCTGGAGAAAGAACAGCAAATAAAGCCTAAACCCAGCAGGAGAACAGAAATTATAAAGATCAGAGCAGAAATCAATGAAATAGAAACCAAAAGAACAGTAGAACAGATCAACAAAACTAGGAGCTGGTTCTTTGAAAGAATTAACAAGATTGATAAACCCCTGGCCACTTATCAAAAAGAAAAGAGAAATGACCCAAATCCACAAAATCATGAATGAAAGAGGAGAGATCACAACCAACACCAAAGGAATACAAGCAATTATAAGAACATATTATGAGCAACTCTATGCCAGCAAATTAGATAACCTGGAAGAAATGCATGCATTCCTAGAGATGTATCAAATACCAAAACTGAACCTGGAAGAAATAGAAAACCTGAACAGACATATAACCACTAAGGAAATGGAAGCAGTCATCAAAAATCTCCCAACGAACAAAAGCCCAGGGCCAGATGGCTTCCCAGGGGAAATCTACCAAACATTTCAAGAAGAATTAATACCCATTCTTCTGAAACTGTTCCAAAAAATAGAAATGGAAGGAAAAATTCCCAACTCGTTTTATGAGGCCACCATTACCTTGATCCCAAAACCAGACAAAGACCCCATCCAAAAGGAGAATTACAGACCAATATCCCTGATGAACATGGATGCAAAAATTCTCACCAAAATACTAGCCAATAGGATCCAACAGTACATTAAAAGGATTATTCACCACGACCAAGTGGGATTTATCCCTGGGCTGCAAGGTTGGTTCAACATCCGCAAATCAATCCACGTGATACAATACATTAACAAAAGAAAGAACAAGAATCATGTGATCCTCTCAATAGATGCAGAAAAAGCATTTGACAAAGTACAGCATCCTTTCTTGATCTAAACTCTTCAGAGTATAGGGATAGAGGGTACATACTTCAAGATCATAAAAGCCATCTATGAAAAACCCACAGGGAATATCATTCTCAATGGGGAAAAACTGAGAGTTTCCCCCCTAAGGTCAGAAACCTGCAGGGATGTCCACTATCACCACTGCTATTCAACATAGTATTAGAAGTCCTAGCCACAGCAATCAGACAACAAAAAGAAATAAAAGGCATCCAAATCAGCAAAGAAGTCAAACTCTCACTCTTTGTAGAATGATATGATACTTTAGGTGGAAAACCCAAAAGACTCCACCCCCAAACTGCCAAAACTCATACAGGAATTCAGTAGAGTGGCAGGATATAAAATCAATGCCCAGAAATTAGTGGCATTCCTATACACCAACAACAAAACAGAAGAAAAAGAAATTAAGGAGTCAATCCCATTTACAATTGCACCTAAAACCATAAGATACCTAGGAATAAATCTAACCAAAGAGACAAAGGATCTGTACTCACAAAACTATAAAATACTCATGAAAAAAATTGAAGAAGACACAAAGAAATGGAAAAACGTTCCATGCTCATGGATTGGAAGAACAAATATTGTGAAGATGTCAATGCTACCTAGAGCAATCTACACATTCAATGCAATCCCCAGCAAAATACCATCAACTTTTTTCAAGAAATGGAACAAATAATCCTAAAATTTGTATGGAACCAGAAAAGACGCCAAATACCCAGAGGAATCTTGAAAAAGAAAAGCAAAGTTGGCAGCATCACAATTCCGGAATTCCAGCTCTATTACAAAGTTGTCATCATCAAGACAGTATGGTATTGGCACAAAAACAGACACATAGATCAATGGAACAGAAGAGAGAGCCCAGAAATGGACCCTCAATTCTATGGTCAACTAATCTTTGACAAAGCAGGAAAGAATGTCAATGGAAAAAAGACAGTCTCTTCAACAAATGGTGTTGGGAAAATTGGACAGCCACATGCAGAAGAATGAAACTGGACCACTTCCTTACACAACACACAAAAATAGACTCCAAATGGTTGAAAGACGACCTCAATGTGAGACCGGAGTCCATCAAAATCCTAAAGGAGAACACAGGCAGCAACCTCCTCGACCTCTTCGAAACATCGCCAAAGGCAAGGGAAGCAAGGGCTTATGAACTATTGGGACTTCATCAAGATAAGAAGCTTTTGCACCGCAAAAGAAACAGTCAACTAAACCAAAAGACAACTGACAGAATGGGAGAAGATATTTGCAAATGACAGATCAGATAAAGGGCTAGTATCCAAAATCTATAAAGAACTCATCAAACTCAACACCCAAAGAACAAAGAATCCAATCAAGAAATGGGCAGAAGACATGAACAGACATTTTTCCAAAGAAGACATCCAAATGGCCAACAGACACATGAAAAAGTGCTCAACATTGCTCAGCATCAGGGAAATCCAAATCAAAACCTCAATGAGATACCACCTCACACCAGTCAGAATGCCTCAAATTAACAAGTCTGGAAACGACAGATGTTGGCGGGGATGTGGAGAAAGGGGAACCCTCCTGCACTGTTGGTGGGAATGGAAGCTGGTGCAGCCACTCTGGCAAACAGTATGGAGGTTCCTCAAAAAGTTGAAAATAGAGCTACCCTATGTCCCAGCAATTTCACTACTGGGTATTTACCTCAAAGATACAAATGTAGGGATCCGAAGGGGTACATGTACCCCGATGTTTATAGCAGCAAGGTCCACAATAGCCAAACTGTGGAAAGAGCCAAGATGTCCATCAACAGATGAATGGATAAAGAAGATGTGGTATAGATATACAATGGAATATTATGCAGCCATCAAAAGGAATGAGATCTTGTCATTTGCAAAAACGTGGTTGGAACTGGAGGGTATTATGCTGAGCGAAATAAGTCAATCAGAGAAAGACATGTATCATATGAACTCACGGATATGAGGGATTCTTTTTTTTTTTTATTCTTATGTTAATCCCCATACATTACATCATTAGTTTTAGATGAAGTGTTCCATGATTCATTGTTTGTGCATAACACCCAGTGCTCCATGCAGAATGTGCCCTCCTCAATACCCACCACCAGGCTAACCCATCCTCCCACCTCCCTCCCCTCTAGAACCCTCAGTTTGTTTTTCAGAGTCCATCGTCTCTCATGGTTCGTCTACCCCTCCTATTTCCCCCGCTTCATTCTTCCCCTCCCGCTACCTTCTTCTTCTTTTTTTTTCTTAACATATATTGCATTATTTGTTTCAGAGGTACAGATCTGAGATTCAACAGTCTTGCACAATTCACAGCGCTTACCAGAGCACATACCCTCCCCAGTGTCTATCACCCAGTCACCCCATCCCCCCACTCCAGCAACCCTGTTTGTTTCCTGCAATTAAGAATTCCTCATATCAGATGAACTCACGGATATGAGGGATTCTTAATCTCAGGAAACAAACTGAGGGTTCCTGGAGGGTGGGGTGGGAGGGATGGGGTGGTTGGGTGATAGACATTGGGGAGGGTATGTGCTATGGTGAGCGCTGTGAATTGTGGAAGACTGTTGAATCACAGATCTGTAACTCTGACACAAATAATACAATAAATGTTAAAAAAAAAAAAAAGAAGAAGATAGTAGGAGGGGAAGAATGAAGGGGGGGAATCGGAGTGGGAGTCGAACCATGAGAGATGATGAACCTGAAAAACAAACTGAGGGTTCTAGAGGGTAGGGGTTGGGAGGATGGGTTAGCCTGGTGATGGGTATTAAAGAGGGCATGTTCTGCCTGGAGCACTGGGTATTATACACAAACAATGAATCATGGAACACTGCATCAAAAACTAATGATGTAATGCATGGTGATTAACAAAACAATAAAAAAATTTTAAAAAAGAATGCATAAGATCAATACTCAGCAAATTCCAAGTTTATAATACACTATTGTTAACTACCATCATATTACTATATATTTAATCTCCAAAAGTTACTTATCTTGCATAACTGAAGCTTTGTACCATTTGACCAACATTTCCCCATTTATCCTTGTCCTCAGCTCCTGCAACTACCATTTGCCTCTTTGCTTCTAGGAGTTTGACTATTTTAAGATTCTACATATAAGTGAAATCATGTAGCATCTGTCCTCTGTGTGGCTTATTTCACTTAGCATAACATCCTCCAGGTTCATCCATGCTGTCACAAATGGAAGATTTGCTTCTTTTTCAAGGCTGAATATTCCACTGATACTTACATATATATATATATATATGTTATACATATGTATAAGAGAACATATATATATATTATATATTCTCAAGATGGGAAATCGGAGGGGGAGACAAACCATGAGAGACTATGGACTCTGAGAAACATACTAAGGGTTCTACAGGGGAGGGTTGTGGGTGATTGGGTTAGCCTGGTGACAGGTATTAAAGAGGGCACGTATTGAATGGAGCACTGCATGTTATACGCAAACAATGAATCATGGAACACTACGTCAAAAACTAATGATGTAATGTATGGTGATTAACATAACAAAATAAAATTTTAAAAAACTAAAATAAAATGAAAAAAGATTTAATATATGGCTTTAAAAATCAGCAGGGTTTAATTCCAGGAGTGTTAGAGGGCTATAGGAAACTGAAATTATGCTTTTAAAGAGCCTGTGCACATATTGACTCACTCTGAGGCCCAGCACAGAGGCAGCTGTTTGAAAAGTACCTGGAATGTAGATGAAGATTTAGTGACTAATTTTAGGGCATATGTCAGAGGGATAGAGATTTGTAAAAACTTTCTCTGAGAACAGAAAAGGTGGTATGAGCTATTTTTCTCACCCTCCTTCTGCCTAGCTGGCCCAATACTGGTGGGTACCAGTTCTGACACTTTTCCATCTACCTTGTTAAGACTGCACGACCCATCCCAGGGTTCCCTTGAGGACTGGCTCTGTCTAACCCACCCACTCTGGCAGGCACTCCTTCCAAGGTGGTCCTGCTCTATCATACCCAACAGGCATACCTGGCCAGGACCAACAGCCCCCAAATTGGCTACCAACTTAACACACCTAGTAGGGGGCCTTGGCCAGGACAAGGACCTCCAAAGCAGCTCTTGCCTGATGGGATGGCAGGAAGCAGCCCTGCCCACCAGTACAACAGCAACAGTCGTGACTTGACTTGCACCAACCACAATAGGGGCTAGCCCTGCTCATGAAACCACCCACAGCAGTTGTGGCATAGTCACAAGAGAAGGGCACACACACCTCAAACATGGGACATCCCTGGAGTGCCTCATTTTGTTGATGAGGGAAAACTGTGCTCTGTGCCCCACAGGATACCTTCTACATAAGGCTACATCTTCAAAATAAGGAGCCATAGCTGATATACCTAATACACAGACAGAAACAGACAGTCAAGCAAAATGAGGAAACAGAGCAATATGTTCCAAATGAAACAAGACAAACCTTGAGAAAGAACTAAACAAAATGGAGATAAGCAATCTCTCTGACAGAGTTCAAAGTAATAGTCATAAATCTGATAACTGAACTTCGAGAAGATTGAAAGCACAAAGAACTTCAACAAAGAGATATAAAATACTTAAATAAAAAACAAGAGCTAAGAATACAACATCTGAATGAAAAATACACTAGAGAAAATCAACAGCAGAGTAGAGGATGCAGAAGAATAGATCAGTCATCCAGAAGACAGGTAATAGAAAGCACTCAAGCTGACCAGCAAAAAGAAAAAAGAGTTTTAAGAAGGAGAATAATTTAAGGGACCTCCAGGACAACATCAAGCATACTAACATTCCTTTTTTTTTAATTTTTTATTGTTATGTTAATCACCATACATTATATCATTAGTTTTTGATGTAGTGTTCCATGATTCATTGTTTGTGCATAACACCCAGTGCTCCATGCAGAATGTGCCCTCCTCAATACCCACCACCAGGTTAACCCATCCTCCCAGCCCCCTCCCCTCTAGAACCCTCAGTTTGTTTCTCAGAGTCCATCGTCTCTCATGGTTCATCTCCCCCTCAGACCTCCCCCTCTTCATTCTTCCCTTCCTGCTATCTTCTTCTTATTCTTCTTTTTTAACGTATATTGTATTATTTGTGTCAGAGGTACAGATCTGTGATCCAACAGCACATACCCTCCCCAATGTCTATCACCCAACCACCCCATCCCTCCCACCCCCCACCACTCCAGCAACCCTCAGTTTGTTTCCTGAGATTAAGAATCCCTCATATCCGTGAGGTCATATGATACATGTCTTTCTCTGATTGACTTACTTCACTCAGCATAACACCCTCCAGTTCCATCCACGTCATTGCAAATGGCAAGATCTCATTCCTTTTGATGGCTGCATAATATTCCATTGTATATCTATACCACATCTTCTTTATCCATTCATCTGTCGATGGACATCTTGGCTCTTTCCACAGTTTGGCTATTGTGGACATTGCAAGCATACTAACATTCTTATTATAGGGGTTCCAGATGTAGAAGAGAAAAGAAACAAGCAGAATATATATCTGAAGACATAATAGCTGAAAACGTCCCTTATCACGAAAGGAAACAGACATCCAAGTTCAGGAAGCACAGAGAGGACCAAACAAGATGAACCCAAAAAGATCTACAGCAAGATAATTATTAAAATGTCAAAAAATAAAGATAAAGAGAGAATTTTAAGAGCAGCAAGAGAGAAGTAACTAGTTACATACAGAGGAACACCCATAAACACATCAAATGATTTTTCAGCAGAAACTTTTAAGGCCAGGAGGGATTCTCATGATATATTCAAAGTGCTGAATGGAAAAAAAACCTACAAACAAGAATACTCTACCCAGCAGGGCTTTCATTAGAATTGAAGGAGAGATAAAACAGTTTCCCAGACAAAGGTTAAAGAAGTTCATCACACACACTAAACTAGTCCTAAAAGAAATGTCAAAGGGACTTATTTAAGTAAATAAGAAAAAGTCATATCTAGATGTAAGAAAATTTGAAAGTAAAATCTCACTGGTAAAAGTAAACATAGAGTGAAGGTAGTGGATCAAGCATTTATAAAGTTAGTATGAAGGTGAAAAGACAAAAGCAGTAAAATCAACTATATCTACAGTAATTAATTAAGCAAAAATAAAAGATGAAAATATGAAACCAAGTACACAGAACATGGAGGGGGAATAAAAATGTAGTGCTTTCAGAATGTATTCAAAATAAAGAGATCATCAACTTTAAAAAGATGGCTATAGGGGCACCTGGGGGCTCAGTTGATTAAGCAGCTGCCTTCAGCTCAGGTCACAATCCCAGGGTCCTGGGATCGAGCCCTGCATCAGGCTCTCTGTTCAGCAAGGAGCCTACTTCTCCCTCTCCCTCTGCTGCTCCACCTGCTTGTGCGCCCTCTCTCTCTCTCTGTCAAATAAATAAATAAAATGTTTAAAAAATAAAAATAAAAAGATGGCTATATACATAGGTTGTTGTGTATGAACCTCATGGTAATCACAAACCAAAAACCTATAATAGATACACAATAAAATAAGGACAAAAGAATCCATGTGTAACAGAAAAAAGTCATCAAATCACACAGGTAGGAGAGCAATCGAAGGAACAAAGAAGAACTAAAAAATCAACCAGAAAACAATTAACAAAATGTCAGTAAGTACACACCTACCAATAATAACCTTAAATTTAAGTGAACTAAATGCTTCAATCAAAAGGCACAGGATAAGGGAATGGATTATAAAAATAAGACCCAACTATGCTGCCCATAAAAGACTCATTGGAGGCCTAAAGATAGATATAGACTGAAAGTGAAAGGACGGAAAAATATATTCCATGCAGAAGAATGAAACTGAACCATTTTCTTAAAGCATATATAAAAGTAGACTCAAAATGGATGAAACACCTAAATGTGAGACAGGAATCCATCAAAATCCTAGAGTAGAACACAGGCAGCAACTTCTTAGGCCTCAGCCGCAGCAACTCCTCACTAGACATGTCTCCAAAGGCAAGAGAAGTAAAAGCAAAGATGAACTACTGGGATTTCATGAAGACAAAAAGCTTTTGCACAGCAAAAGAAACAGTAAACAAAGCTAAAAAGGCAACTTATGGAATGGGAGAAGATATTTTCAAATGTCTTATCAGATAAAGGGCTAGTATCCAAAATCTATAAAGAACTTATCAAACTCAACACCCAGAAACAAGAAATGGGCAGAAGACATGAACAGACATTTCTCCAAAGAAGACATACAAATGGCCAACAGACATATGAAACAATGCTCAACATCACTTGGCATCAGGGAAATACAAATCAAAACTACAATGAGATACCACCTCACACCAGTCAGAATGGCTAAAATGAACAAGTCAGGAAACAACAGATGTTGACGAGGATGCAGAGAATGGGAACCCTCTTACACTGTTGGTGGGAATGCAAATGGCTGCAGCCATTCCAGAAAACAGTACAGAGGTTCCTCAAAAAGTTAAAAATAGAGATACCCTATGACCCAGCAATTGCATCCAATGTATACAAACATAGTGATTTAAAGGGGCACATGCACCCCAATGTTTAAAGCAGCAATGTCCACAATAGCCGAACTATGGAAAGAGTCCAGATGTCCACTGACTGATGAATGGATAAAGAAGATGTGGTATATATATACAACGGAATACTACTCAGCCCTCAAAAAGAATGAAATCTTGCCATTTGCAATGACATGGATGGAACTAGAGGGTATTATGCTAAGTGAAATAAGTCAGAGAAAGACAAATTGATTTCACTCATATATGGAATTTAAGAAACAAAACAGATGAACATAGGGGAAGGAAGGAAAAACAAAATAAGATGAAAATAGAGAGGGAGGCAAACCATAAGAGACTCTTAAATGGAAACAAACTGAGGGTTGCTGAGGGGAGGTGTGTGGGGGGAAGGGGTAATTGGGTGATGGGCATTAAGGATGGCACTTGATGGAATGAGCACTGGGTGTTATATGCAACTGATGAATCACTAAATTCTACCCCAATAACTAATAAAAAAAAATCCCCCTGAATCAAAAGAAGATATGCTGAGCTTTTTTTTTTTTTTAAGATTTTTTTATTTATTTGACAGAGAGAGAGACAGCCAGAGAAGACACAAGCAGAGGGGAGCGGGAGAGGGAGAAGCAGGCTTCCCGCAGAGTGGGGAGCACCATGTGGAGCTCAATCCCAGGACCCTGGGATCATGACCTGAGCCAAAGACAGACACTTAACGACAGAGCCACACAGGTGCCCCTATGCTGAGCTTTAGATACAGAAAGAATAAAATTTGACTACAGCTGAAAAAAAATACTGGCATTTAAATAATTTCCAGGAATACAGACACAAAAGCAGGAATTTAGTTTCTTAAATTTACATTGAGTATACACTAGTTTTTAGAAAGTTTTAAGTATGTAACAAAATAAGAATTAGAATAAAAATTTATCATAAAAAAGTAGATGATCAATTGATGCAAGGAGAAGGCCATATATGGTTCAAAGGAAATTGTAACATTAAGAAAAGATGAGGATGTTCTGAAGGAAAGAATATTTGCTACAGTTATACAACATGTTCATATAATTTTCTTATACATAAATTAAGTAAGGACAATAATTGCCCTGAAAATGGTAATAAAACATACACAAACTCACCTTTTCACTTATAAAAATGTTATAGTCCACTGGGTTTTGTTCTATGCCTTGGTTATCTTCAGTAAGATCTTCAAGTTCACTGTTTCTACTCCTTAATTTATAAAGAAGATGTTGAAATTCAATTGCAGATTCCAGAGGCTCGATTCCATAAGAAATATTTTCAAATTGCAGTATTCCTCTGTAAAATTAAGAATAAAACTGTAAGTGCTTTTAATCAATTCTCTATTATAAAACTGACAGAATCCAAAAGAAGAAGGAGAAAGAGGATAAAGAACATTGAATATACACTAGTTTTTTGAGCTCAGTATTTTGACCCAAACTCTTTACATTATGGAAATAATTCTGAAGAGACAAAATATCTCCTGCAATCCACAAAATTCACTTTCAATTTGATTCTCTCTATAGATATAAAGGCAGCAGAAATTATGTAATCAGTTGCGAGGTATATAAGTATACAGCATTACAGTGATTGAGGAATTCCCTGTTCTCCAAGTCACTGACTTAATGAGAGCAAAAGTAAATAGAAATCTTAATGACTTTCTCTCTGGTTGGCACTGCTTTTGAAAAATGATCACATTGCCTATATAACAAAAGTATATGTAATAAGTAAAATTTTATTTATAAAAATAAAATTTAGCAGTAATTTTGAAAAAGCATTTATTAATCTTCTTTATGCACACAGTCTGAATAAGAAATTAAAAGCAAGATTTTAAAGATTAAACAACTTTTATAACTATTTTTCTCTGGCTCTGGCTCTGGTTCAAGTGGCTACTTCCCAAAAAACAAACTATAGAGTTCCATGTAACAAGCACCGAGGAACACTTATTTATTTGTTAAAATAAGGATCCTATACTACAAAAATGAGGATGAAGAATTTCCTCACAGGATGGAAAATTCTAGGCACTAAGGAAGTAACCCTACAATTGTTATCATTTAAGACATTGATATTATTAGAAAAATATGAGTACTATATTAATAATTATTTGTTTATATAGAATTTGCCTCCGCTCCCTGAAGGTGATTTTCCTTGAGAAAAAGTACGCCTTGTTTATTTTTATTTATCTTTATAACTCCAAACACTAGGCCAGTAGGTGACACATGGTAGGTACCAAACATATCCATTTGCTGAAAAAATAAGCTATCCTAAACAGTTCCTCCAACTTGCTGTAGTCATTTACATTCAGTTGTCATTTCTGTAGCTAAAAAAAAACAAAAAACAAAAAAACAAGATATAGAGCAAGGAGACTAGGAAATCTAAACCTTCAAGGAGGTTAGAAATGTCTCTGGCCAGCAAGGAAGTGAGGAGATACAAGAGAAGAAAAATGTTCAGAGGAGGATATCATTGCATTATCTCACATGGGAATCCTCTTCCAGCCCCAAACTTAATATAAAAATGAGAAATTCACTGCAGCCAAATATCATTAACTACAATGTTCACATATCAGTGACAGAAAATAAATAACCTCAATCCAGAGCACGTGCTGAGTGTGACAACAGAGTTCGGATGTCCTTCAATATGCCCCTGGTAGTAGCACTGAGCCTAGGAACGAAAAAAAGTGAAGTCGTTATTTAGGATTGACAAACTTTCTAATGATTTCTTATTTTTATACTTGTTAGAACTTTCCAAATATTTTCACAGGCCACATGGTTTATATATCAGTATGGATAAAGTGACATTCAGGAAAAGTTTCCCTATATTTGTCACTTTTACTATATTAACTACTCTTCTGATTAATATTTGGAATTATTATTTTATACTCTGCTTCAAAGTGTTATCTCATATTTTTGGTTAAATTGCTTTCTAATATATAAATTTAGTTCATCAATTGAAAGACAAAGATTATGAATCTGGGTTTCAGAGAAAATCTCATATTCTACTAAAAAAATCTAAAATTTAAGGACACAGGAAGATTAAAGAACTAGAAAACGATACACCATATCAACACAAACCAAAAGGATGTTTCTGAAACTATACTAATACAAGAAATGAAGACTTTAAGGCAAGAAGCATTACCAAGTGATAAAGAGGGACATTTCATAATGAAAAGAGTTTCAGCTGATCAGGAAGATATAAATATTCCAAATTTGTATTCACTTACTAGATAGCTTCAAAATATATAAGCTCAAAATTTAAAAAATAATAAAAATTGAGAAATGCATAATCATAGTAAAAGATACATTTCTGTCTGATAAATCAAGCATTCAGAATCTACAGAAGATCTGAACAGCATGTTAGCAACCTAATATAGGCAGAATAAAAACTGTAGAATGTACTTTCTTTTTAAAAAACATGGAATATTTACAAAAATGAAACCATATTCTGGGCCATGAAGCAAGACAAGAAATTTTAAAGAACTGAAATCATACAAAGTTTGGTCTCTAATCACAGTAGCTAGAGATATAGCAGACATCATCACAGGGAGAAGATTATGTAATTTCCAAGATTCAGTAGTGCTATAAATTTTGGTGGAAACCAATGTAAGATTTCTAATTAACACACTGCTTTATAATAGAACTAAGGGAAGGAAGAAGGAGCAAGAAAAGGAAACTGATAGCTCTAGCCAATAAAAGTGAAGGAACATGGTGTCCAAATTCAATCTTTCAACAAATTTCTGTTATGCTAACTATACGTCAGGCATTTTTCTAGGCACTGGGCATACATCAGGGAATAAAAAAGACTAAAATAAAAACCCTGCCTTCATAAAGTTTATTTTGCACTGGTGAAACAGAAAATAGATAAAATATATGGCACATCATATATTGATAACCACCATAAAGAAAAACAAAACAGATAAAGTAAGAGAGTACTAAGAGTAAGAGAGCAATTTAAAATGAGCAAGGTAGACAGTAACAGGAAATGAGGTCAGTCAGGTAAAGAGGACCAGATTGTATAAAGGCTGTAGGATATTGAAATGACGTTGGCTTTCACTTTGTGAACAACAGGAGGTCATACCATAGAGGGTTCTGAGCACAGAAACAACACAATGTGTCTAGGCTTTAATAGGATTGATCTGGTTGGTCATGTAAACTGACTAAAGGGATGGGCAAGGTATAGAAAAAAGGAAATTATTCATGAAGTTATAGCAGTAATCTAAGCATTTACTTGGAAAAGAATGTTATTAGGATACAGACAGAGGAAGAGGGTGGATCTGGCTATCTAATTTAAAGGGTAGGGTCAATAAGATTTATTGATAGATGGGATGGGGGTTAAAAAAGAAAAGGTTTAGGAGCAAGATGGTGGAGGAGTAGGAGACCTAAATTTCATCTAGTTCCAGGAATTCAGCTAGATAGGGATCAAACCATTCTGAACACCTATGAACTCAACAGGAGATCGAAGGAAAGAATAGCAGCAACTCTCTCAACAGAAAAGCCACGACTTTCTGGAAGGTAGGACGTGCGGAGAAGTGAATCCGAGGCGAGGGGGAGGCCTCCAACTGCCACTTCTGGCAAGTGATAGAGCAGCGGAGCACAAAATCGGAACTTTTAGAAGTTGGCTCTGCTGAAGGACGTCGCTCCAGTGGCTAGCAGGGGTGGAACTCTTGCTGGGACAGTGTGATCTCAGGACCCTCGGGGTCACAGAAAGACAGGGGGTGTCTGAGTGCAGCAGAGTCCCCAGGTATCTGAGCAGGGAAGCCGGCTGCAGAGACGGAGCCGAGGCGCGGGCTCTCAGCTCAGGGTTGCCATAAATCGTAATCCGGGGCACAGTTGGGCCACTGCTCCTCCAGCAGGGACCCAACAAGCAGCATACCCAGGGAGACTCCCCTTCCTCCCCCAGGAGGAGAGGCACGGGAGCGCACTGCAGGGATCTGCTGGGTTTGGAGACTCCACACCGAGTCGGGTGCCAGAGATAGAAAAGCCCCGTCACAGGCCAGGTGAGCAAGGACTGTGGCCAGAGACCAGGGAAACGGGAGTGATAGACTGCTTTTCTCTGGGGGCTCACTGAGGAGCAGGGCCCCAAGTTCTCCGATTCTCCGGGGCAGAGACTGGGAGGCCGCCATTTTCACTCTCGTCCTCCAAAGCTGTACTGAAAGCTTGCAGGGAACAAAAGCTCCAGAGAGCAAAGCCGACAGATTACTTAGCCCGCCCAGCCAAGGGCGGGGCAATTCTGCCTCCCGCAAAGACATTTGGGAACCACAGCAACAGGCCTCTCCTCCAGAGATCAGCAAGAACAGCCAGCCAAGACCAAGTTTACCCATCAATGAGAACAGCAGAACTCCAGCACTATGGGAATACTGCAGCACATAGAATTCATGGCTTTTTTACCATGATTCTTTAGTCTTTCAAAGTTAATTTTTTTAACTTCCTTTTTTTTTTTTTGAATTTTTCTTTTTCCCTTTTTCAACCAACAACTTATCAATCCCTTTTTTAAAAAATCTTTTTGATTTTTCATTTTTAGAGTCATATTCTATCCCTTCATAGTAGTTAACCTTATTTTTGGTATATATATAAGTTGTTCTCTCTTTAAAATTTTGAGATACAGTTTATTCTAACAAACCAAAATATACCCTAAATCTCTAGTGTATGGCTTTGTTCTAGTCTCCTGCCTGATCACATTCTCTCCCTTTTTTTTTTAATCCTCTTCTTTCTTTTTTCAACCAACTTCTTATCTTCTCATTTCCTTTTATAAAATCTTTTATACTTTTCATCTTTACAGTCATATTCCATCCCTTCATCGTATCAACCCTTATTTTTGTACATATATGTATTTCTTTCTTTAAAATTTTGGGAGGCACTTTCTTCTAACAGAACAAAATACGCCCAAAATATAGTATGTGGCATGGATCTATGCACCAGCCTCATCATATTTGATCATATTCTGTTTTTTGTTTGTTTGTTTCTATCTTTTTCTTTTTCTTTTTTCTTTCCATATCTTTTCCCCTGGTCTCAGGTCTCTTCTGATTTGTTTAGTGTATATTTTTCTGAGGACGTTGTTACCCTGTTAGCATTTTGTTCTCTCATTCATCTATCCTCCTCTGGACAAAATGACACTATGGAAAAAAAACACCTCAAAAAAAAAGACCAAGAGGCAGTACCAACTGCCAGGGACCTAATCAATACGGACATTAGTAAGATGTTGGAACTAGAGTTCAGAATGATGATTTTAAAGATACTAGTTGGGCTTGAAAAAAGCATGGAAGATATTAGAGAAACCCTTTCTGGAGAAATAAAGAAACTAAAATCTAACCAAGTCGAAATTAAAAAGTCTATTAATGAGCTGCAATCAAAAATGGAGGCTCTAACTGCTAGGATAAATGAGGCAGAAGAGAGAATCAGTGATATAGAAGACCAAATGATGGAAAATAAAGAAGCTGAGAAAAAGAGAGATAAACACCTACTGGATCACGAGGGCACAATTCGAGAGATAAGCAATACCATAAGACAAAACAATATTAGAGTAATTGAGATCCCAGAAGAAGAAGAAAGAGAGAGAGGGGCAGAAGGTATATTGGAGCAAATTATAGCAGAGAACTTCCCTAATCTGGGGAAGGAAACAGGCATCAAAATCCAGGAGGCACAGAGAACCCCTCTCAAAATCAATAAAAATAGGTCAATGCCCCAACATCTAATAGTAAAACTTCCAAGTCACAGAGACAAAGAGAAAATCCTGAAAGCAGCTCAGGACAAGAGATCTGTAACCTACAATGGTAGAAACATTAGATTGGCAACAGACCTATCCACAGAGACCTGGCAGGCCAGAAGGGACTGGCATGATATCTTCAGAGCACTAAATGAGAAAAATATGCAGCCAAGAATACTATATCCAGCAAGGCTGTCATTGAATATAGAAGGAGAGATAAAAAGCTTCCAGGACAAACAAAAACTAAAGGAATTTGCAAACACGAAACCAGCCCTACAAGAAATATTGAAAGGGGTCCTCTAAGCAAAGAGAGAGCCTAAGAGCAACATAGACTAGAAAGGAACACAGACAATATAAAGTAACAGTCACCTTACAGGCAATACAATGGCACTAAATTCATATTTTTCAATAGTTACCCTGAATGTAAATGGGCTAAATGCCCCAATCAAAAGACACAGGCTATCAGACTGAATAAAAAAACAAGACCCATCAATATGCTGTCTGCAAGAGACTCTTTTTTTTTTTATGTTAGGTTAATCACCATACATTACATCATTAGTTTTTGATGTAGTGTTCCATGATTCATTGTTGGCATATAACACCCACTCCTCCATGCAGAACGTGCCCTCTTTAATACCCATCACCAGGCTAACCCATCTTCCACCCCCCTCCCCTCTAGACCCCTCAGTTTGTTTTTCAGAGTCCACAAGAGACTCATTTTAGACCGAGAGACACCCGCAGATTGAAAGTGAGGGGGTGGAAAACCATTTACCATGCTAATGGACACCGAATGAAAGTTGGGGTGGCAATACTTACATCACACAAATTAGATTTTAAACCAAAGATTATAATAAGAGATGAGGAAGGACACTATATCCTACTTAAAGGGTCTATCCAACAAGAAGATCTAACAATTGTAAATATCTATGCCCCTAACATGGGAACAGCCAATTATATAAGCCAATTAATAACAAAAGCAAAGAAACACATCGACAACAATACAATAATACTGGGGGACTTTAACACCCGCCTCACTGAAATTGACATATCATCCAATCAAAAGATCAACAAGGAAATAAAGACTTTAAATGACACACTGGACCAAATGGACTTCACAGACATATTCAGAACATTCCATCCCAAAGCAACAGAATACACATTCTTCTCTAGTGCCCATGGAACATTCTCCAGAATAGATCATATCCTAGGTCACAAATCAGGTCTCAACTGGTACCAAAAGATTGGGATCATTCCCTGCATATTTTCAGACAACAAAGCTTTGAAACTAGAACTCAATCACAAGAGGAAAGTCGGAAAGAGCTCAAATACATGGAGGCTAAAGAGCATCCTACTAAAGAATGAACGGGTCAACCAGGAAATTAAAGAAGAATTAAAAAACTTCATGGAAACCAATGAAAATGAAAACACAACTGTTCAAAATCTTTGGGATGCAGGAAAGGCAGTCCTAAGAGGAAAGTATATAGCAACACAAGCCTTTCTCAAGAAACAAGAAAGGTCTCAAATACACAACCTAACCCTACACCTAAAGGAGCTGGAGAAAGAACAGCAAATAAAGCCTAAACCCAGCAGGAGAACAGAAATTATAAAGATCAGAGCAGAAATCAATGAAATAGAAACCAAAAGAACAGTAGAACAGATCAACAAAACTAGGAGCTGGTTCTTTGAAAGAATTAACAAGATTGATAAACCCCTGGCCACTTATCAAAAAGAAAAGAGAAATGACCCAAATCCACAAAATCATGAATGAAAGAAGAGAGATCACAACCAACACCAAAGAAATACAAGCAATTATAAGAACATATTATGAGCAACTCTATGCCAGCAAATTAGATAACCTGGAAGAAATGCATGCATTCCTAGAGATGTATCAAATACCAAAACTGAACCTGGAAGAAATAGAAAACCTGAACAGACGTATAGCCACTAAGGAAATGGAAGCAGTCATCAAAAATCTCCCAACGAACAAAAGCCCAGGGCCAGATGGCTTCCCAGGGGAAATCTACCAAACATTTCAAGAAGAATTAATACCCATTCTTCTGAAACTGTTCCAAAAAATAGAAATGGAAGGAAAAATTCCCAACTCGTTTTATGTGGCCACCATTACCTTGATCCCAAAACCAGACAAAGACCCCATCCAAAAGGAGAATTACAGACCAATATCCCTGATGAACATGGATGCAAAAATTCTCACCAAAACACTAGCCAATAGGATCCAACAGTACATTAAAAGGATTATTCACCACGACCAAGTGGGATTTATCCCTGGGCTGCAAGGTTGGTTCAACATCCGCAAATCAATCCACGTGATACAATACATTAACAAAAGAAAGAACAAGAACCATACAATCCTCTCCGTAGATGCAGAAAAAGCATTTGACAAAGCACAGCTTCCTTTCCTGATCAAAACTCTTCAGAGTATAGGGAAAGAGGGTACATACCTCAATATCATAAAAGCCATCTATGAAAAACCCACAGGGAATATCATTCTCAGTGGGGAAAAACTGAGAGCTTCCCCCCTAAGGTTAGGAATGCGGCAGGGATGTCCACTATCACCACTGCTATTCAACATAGTATTAGAAGTCCTAGCCACAGCAATCAGACAACAAAAAGAAAGAAAGGGCATCCAAATCACCAAAGAAGAAGTCAAACTCTCACTCTTTGCAGATATGATACTTTATGTGGGAAACCCAAAAGACTCCACCCCAAAACTGCTAGACTCATACAGGAATTCAGTAAAGTGGCAGGATAGAAAACCAATGCACAGAAATCAGTGGCATTCCTATACGCCAACAAGACAGAAGAAAGAGAAATTAAGGAGTCAATACCATTTACACTTGCACCCAATACCATAAGATACCTAGGAATGAATCTAACCAAAGAGGCAAAGGATCTGTACTCAGAAAACTATGAAATATTCATGAAAGAAATTGAGGAAGACACAAAGGAATGGAAAAACGTTCCATGCTCACTGATTGGAAGAACAAATATTGTGAAGATGTCAATGCTACCTAGAGCAATCTACACATTCAATGCAATCCCTATCAAAATACCATCCACTTTTTTCAAAGCAATGGAACAAATAATCCTAAAATTTGTATGGAACCAGAAAAGACCCCGAAGAGCCAGAGGAATGTTGAAAAAGAAAAGCAAAGTTGGCAGCATCACAATTCCGGAATTTCAGCTCTATTACAAAGCTGTCATCATCAAGACAGTATGGTACTGGCACAAAAACAGACACATAGATCACTGGAACAGAATAGAGAGCCCAGAAATGGACCCTCAATTCTATGGTCAACTAATCTTCAACAAAGCAGGAAAGAATGTCCAATGGAAAAAAGACAGTCTCTTCAACAAATGGTGTTGGGAAAATTGGACAGCCACATGCAGAAGAATGAAGCTGGACCATTTCCTTACACCACACACAAAAATAGACTCCAAATGGTTGAAAGACCTCAATGTGAGACAGGAGTCCATCAAAATCCTAAAGGAGAACACAGGCAGCTACCTCTTCGACCTCAGCTGCAGCAACTTCTCCCTAGAAACATCGCCAAAGGCAAGGGAAGCAAGGGCAAAAATGAACTATTGGGACTTCATCAAGATAAAAAGCTTTTGCACAACAAAAGAAACAGTCAACAAAACCAAAAGACAACTGACAGAATGGGAGAAGATATTTGCAAATGACAGATCAGATAAAGGGCTAGTATCCAAAATCTATAAAGAACTTATGAAACTCAACACCCAAAGAACAAATGATCCAATTAAGAAATGGGCAGAAGACATGAACAGACATTTTTCCAAAGAAGACATCCAAATGGCCAACAGACACATGAAAAAGTGCTCAACATCGCTTGGCATCAGGGAAATCCAAATCAAAATCTCAATGAGATATCACCTCACACCAGTCAGAATGCCTCAAATTAACAAGTCTGGAAATGACAGATGTTGGCAGGGATGTGGAGAAAGGGGAACCCTCCTACACTGTTGCTGGGAATGCAAGCTGGTGCAGCCATTCTGGCAAACAGTACAGAGGTTCCTCAAAAAGTTGAAAATAGAGCTACCCTATGATCCAGCAATTGCACTACTGGGTATTTACCCCAAACATATAAATGTATGGATTTGAAGGGGTATGTGCAGTCCGATGTTTATAGCAGCAAGGTCCACAACAGCCAAACTGTGGAAAGAGCCAAGATGTCCATCGACAGATGAATGGATAAAGAAGATGTTGTATATATACATATATACAATGGAATAATATGCAGCCACCAAAAGGAATGAAATCTTGCCATTTGCAATGCCGTGGATGGAACTGGAGGGTGTTATGCTGAGCGAAGTAAGTCAATCAGAGAAAGACATGTATCATATGACCTCACGGATATGAGGGATTCTTAATCTCAGGAAACAAACTGAGGGTTGCTGGGGTAGTGGGGGGTTGGGATGGATGGGGCGGCTGGGTGATGGACATTGGGGAGGGTATGTGCTATGGTGAGCGCTGTGAATTGTGTAAGACTGTTGAATCACAGACCTGTAATTCTGAAACAAATAATACATTATATGTTAAAAAAAACAAAAAAGAAGAAGAAGAAGATAGCAGTAAGGGAAGAATGAAGAGGGGGAAATCGGAGGGGGAGACGAACCATGAGAGACGATGGACTCTGAGAAACAAACTGAGGGTTCTCTAGGGGAGGGCCATGGGGGGATGGGTTAGCCCCATGGGGGGTTTACCCCTGGGATGGGTATTAAAGAGGGCACGTACTGCATGGAAGCACTGGGTGTTATATGCAAACAATGAATCATGGAACACTACCTCAAAAACTAATGATGTAATGTATGGTGATTAATATAACAATTAAAAAAAAGTCTTAAAAAATAAAAAAAGAAAAGGTTTAAAATATGATTTTGTGTTCAATATTTGTGTTTGTTTTCATTAGTCTTTAACTTATATTCATTTATTCAACAAAATATCAGCTAATTAATTAATTAAATGGTGCCTGTTTTCTATGCAGAGTGGAAGCCTTAGTCCATCTAGTTTGTCTTTAATTTACCAAGACTTCAGGAAAAGCTAATAATGAGGGCAACGAGGCAATAAATGGATCCTTAAATATATCCCCTATGAATTCACTCTGTTGTATTAGGAAAACATTTATTCAATGTAAAAGAGATTTTAAAACTCTGTAAAATATAGAACTTAAATCTTACCTGAATATCTGAAGGATGAGAATTCACAGATCCTTGATTATACAAATAAAGCATAAAATTATGTGCTAAAAAAAAACTGAATATAGAAAATGAGAGAATATTAAAAGTTATTCTTTTTGAAATATATAAAGCACTGCTCAGCAAACTAACACCCTCAGGCCAAATCTGACCTACTCTGTCTTTGTAAATAAAGCTTTATTGGAACACAGCCACACCCATTAATTTTTGTATGGTCCATGGCTGTTTTCAAGCTACAACAGCAGAGTTGAGTCATTTTACCAGAGATATTATGGCCCTCAAAGCCTGAAATATTTTCACTCTGGGCCTGGGCCTTTATAGTAAGTCTGCAAACCCAACAAAGGTAGTATTTTCTTTTGACATATACATAATTTATATTCAAAGAAATACACACTCAAAATAATTTTCCTATTTTAATGAACTCCTTTATTTTTTTCATGAACTCCTTTGAAATAAGAAGGGACTACAAGATGAGAAAAAAAGACATTTTAAAATTTACAAATATATGAACTAGATGTAGGATTATGAGAGTTTTCCATTCTTTCATTCTTTCTAAATTTCACTACCATACATATATATCACCTTTATAATGAAGTAGAAGAGTACTGTGTAAAAGTTGTATTAATCTGAATGTAGATACTGAACCTACAGATCTAAGTTCAACCTTCTCTGGTATCACTGCCTGTACTTACTATCCTATTTCCTCACCTCATAGTCACTCCTCAATCCAATGTAACATAACTAGGTCACCCAGACTAGCTAGTTAGGAATCCTCCACTAAAAGTGATCCCATATGGGTTACTAATGACCCCCTAGTTGTCAAATCCAAAACGCAGTTTGAAGTCAAGACTACTCTGACACACATGTACTGTTGACCACACTTCCCTTTTTTAAGCCATCTACTCTTCAACTTCTACTTTAAGAGTCCCTTCGTCTGGGTCCTTGCTTCTTCCCTTAAATGTTTCCATGGCATTCAATTCTGGGTTGTTTTTCCTTCTCACCTTTGATATTCACTCCTACCTCTACAGATTTATCTTGTTCATTTCTGGTGCTTCATTTATACCTACATAAATAGATGGCTTTGAAATCCACACTCACATTCTAAGCCAACTGGACATTTCTCTTGGGATATCCTACAAGCACTTCATATCTAACTTTTTCAAAACTGAGCCCATAATTCCCCTGACTCAGATCTGTTCCCCTTCTCCTTCACTGCCACACCAAATCTCTGCTACCACTATATCCAATGTTAGCTAATCTTTTTCCTGCCACCTCAGTATATATCTAAAAAAAAAAAAAAAAAAATCCCTACCTCTACAGTCATAGTTCTGTTTTTCATTATTTCTCATATAAGTTATTTGCAATAACTTCCTAATTGTCACTATGCCATCATAATCATTATGCAAGTAATTTCCCAAAACAATACACACACGCTTTACCCATCTCCTAAACTCTAGTCCCTATAATTCTTACCACTGTTTATACTCCTGATAAGATGTTCAAATGTACTGTGAGTTCTCTTCACTTTCCCTCTTATATACTTGAAAAGATCTTTGAGTTGTCATTTACCATAGTCTTCTTCCCTTCTGTCTTGTCTGAAGGAGTAGGTTAACTCTTCTTTTACTCAGTGCTATTCTTTGGCATTTTATAAAATGAACTGCTTGTTTATACAGCTCTAAGAAACTTCCCTTCAACCAAAAAACTTTGTTTCTTCCTTCTTAAAAAGCATTTATCTGCACCTGTTTCTTCTTTTTCTGCCAAACATTTTTGAAAAAGTTATTTACAAATTACTACCTTAAGTTTCTCACAACCCACCTCTCCCTAATACCATGTAGTCTAGTTCTATAACCAAAATTTAACTGAAATTATCCTATTGAAAGTCACAAAATAATTCTAAGCCAGCTTTTCTCCTCATGAGAGAAATTTCCATGGTTTCCTGGTTTCCATGAGAGAATTACACCCTACAGAAAGTTATTTCAATTACTTTCTCAATTCCCTGAAGGAAGTACACAGCTAGTACTATTTTCCATAAACTCTCACAAGTGTATAGTCTCATTCCATATTAAATTCCTTATTCCAGGCCTGTCTCTCTGATCAAACCCTGATACACTTACAGACTTACTTCTTATTACAACATTCTGCCCTGATTATATAGGTCCTTCTGGTTCTATCAACAACATAAGATCATATAGATTAATCTTCAGGAGGGGGGCCCTTATTTTTTTCCTGTTCCCCCCTATTCACAAAAGACTACTTGAGACATTAGGACCAAAAATTTAATTAATTCACAGGAAAGCATCTGTTCATCTGAGACAATTTAAATGTTTAATAACAACTACATTAATTATTTTAACACTCCATTTTTATTATAAGTAAACAAATTCATATCAATAAAATGAAATACAACACTAAATGAAAAAAAAATTACCTTTGCTTAAGGTGTACAGTGTATGGCTTCTCATCTATTACAATAGTATAGGATATCTGTTCCTAGAGAATCCAGAATAACTGAGATGAAGAGCCATGTAACAGCAGCAAAACAATAATTTTACATCAGTCAATCCCTCCAAACAATCCCTAAAATATCTTGATTAAAATGTCTCAGACTATACATGATTTAAAATTTGCAACAATATATCAAAATTATAACATGTTTCTTATATAATCCAGTCTTACTATTTCTATAAAAATAAACCTAACCTAAGGATTTATATGGGATTAGAAATCTATATATAATTATATATAACTGAATTTTAAGCTCTTCTGAAATCAGAGACCATATGCTATACTATAATGTCTATGTAGGTGGCATCATTGGGATAATAAGGTATCCTATATCAGCGAAGCTTATTCTATCAGGCACAAAAGATATTATAACTGTTTTCTTAAAATGTATTGCCTGGGGGCGCCTGGGTGGTTCGTTTGTTAAGCGTATGCCTTCAGCTCAGGTCCTGATCCCAGGGTCCTGGGATTGAGCTCCGCATTGGGCTCTCTGCTCTGCGGGAAGCCTGCTTCTCCCTCTCCCACACCCCTTGCTTGTGTTCCCTCTCTCGCTGTGTCTCTCTCTGTCAAATAAATAAATAAAATCTTTAAAAAAAATGTATTGCCTTATTCCTGTATTCTTGAACAAAATTTGGTATTGTTTTTTACTCTATCACTACTATTCTCAAGTTAAAACATGGATAACAATAAGTTGCAATATCACTAAGTTGCTGAACCTGAGTGATGAGATTTTATCCAGCCAAAGAGAATATGTAAAAAGCAAGAGTTAGAGCATCACTGGAAGGAAAACTTAAGCATATAAAAACCAAAAAGACACAAATACCAGAACTAAGAAAAAGATAAGCCTTCTAGGATCTGTGACTCTCAGCCCTGCCCACCCACAAAAACCCCACAAGGGGCAGCACAGAGAGAGCCTGGTAGTTTGGGGTCCCTGCAACCCCAACAAACAGACTGGGAGTAGATATCTGGTCTGACTACAGGCCCTGCCCACCAATGAAAATTTCTCAGGGGACAACACAGGGAGAGCACCCTGCAGTGGGCTAAGACTGCAGTTCTGGCAAACATCTGGTCTGACTCAATTCAAGTCCAAGACGGCCCCAGACTAGCCCCTTAACAACACAGGGATCAAACATTGTCCACAAAAGGCAAAGAGAACCACTGCAGACAATTGGACCTAAGGCAAACACCTCTCAATCACAACATTAGGATACATACAACACACATAAGTGACACCCCTGAAGCACCAGGTTCTGGTAAACAGGGGACATTGCACTTCAGGGCACTACAGCATCTCTTCTTCATAAAGCCACTACGTTTCAAGAGCAGAAGTAGCTGACTTTCCTAACACATAGAAACAGACACAAAAAGTTAGACAAAATGAGAAGACAGAAGAATGTGTCCCAAATGAAAACAAATAAGCAAATTCACAGCAAAAGAGCTAAATGAAATGAAGATAAGCAATATGCCTGAAAGAGAATTCAAAGTAATGCTCATAAAGATACTCACTGACTTAAGAAGATCCCCATTAGACCCTAAACAAAGAAATAGAAAATATAAAAAGAACCAATCTGGGATGAAGAACTCAATTATAGAAATTAAAAATACAGTAGAGGGAATAAATAGACTAGAGGAAGGAGAAGAATAAACCAGTGAGCTACAAGACAGAGTAATGGAAAGCAACTAAGCTTAACAGCAAAAAGTAAAAGAATGATAAAAAATGAGAATAGGTTAAGAATCTCAGCAACAACATCAAGTATAATAGCATAAGCATTACTGGAATCCCAGGAGAAGAGAGAGAGAAAAGAGGACAGAAAATGTATTCAAAGAAATAACAAATGAAAAGTCACTAATCTGGGAAGGAAACAGAAATCCAGATCCAGGAAGCACAGAGAGCCCCCAACAAAATCAACCCAAAGGGGTCTACACCAAGACATATAATAATTAAAATGGTACAAAGAAGTGATGAAGAGAGAATTTTAAAATCACTAAGAGAAAAGAAAACAGTTATATACAAGGGAAATTTATCAGCAGAAACTTTGTAGGCCAAAAGGGACTGGCATTATGTATTCAAAGTACTAAAAGGAAAAAAAAGTCTGCAGCCAAGAATACCCTATCCAGCAAGGATATCATTCAGAATAGAAGGAGAGATAAAGAGTTTCCCAGGGGTGCCTGGGTGGCTCAGTGGTCAAGCGTCTCCCTTCAGCTCAGGCCCTGATCCCAGGCTCCTGGGATCGAGCCCCACATCGAGCTCCCTGCTCAGCGGGAAGACTGCTTCTCCCTCTCCCACACCCCCTGCTTATGTTCCCTCTCTCGCTGTCTCTCTTTCTCTGTCAAATAAATAAATAAATAAAATCTTTAAAAAAATAATAATTAAAAAAAAAAGCGTTTCCCAGATGAACAAATGTTAAGGAATTCATCACCACTAAATCAGCCATACAAGAAATGATAAAGGAAATACTTTGCCTGGAAAGGAAAGACCATAAGCAAGAGTAGGAAAAGTAGGAAAGGAAAAAATTTCACAGGTACATATAAACATAATAAAAGTAGTAGATTGATCACTTATAAAACCAATAGAAAGGTTAAAGCACAAAAGCAGTAAAATCAGTCAGAAGATTCACAAAATTTTAAAAAAAGATTCACAAAATAAAAGGATGTAAAGTATGACATCATATACCTAAAATAAGGGAGGAGGAAGTAAAAAATCAGTGCTTTCATGTGTTCAAACTTAAGCGACCATCAATTTAATGCCGAACTGCTATAAACATAGGATGTTATATATGAACCTAACGGTAACAACACGTCAAAAACTTATAATAGATATGCAAAAAATAAAGAGAAATAAACCCAAGCATTTCACTAAAGACAGCCATCCAACATGAGAAGAGAGCAAGAGAAGAAGAGAACAGAGAACTACAAAAAAAAAAAAAAACCTGTAAAATAAGTAACAAATGGCATTAAGTACATAACTATAAAAATTACTTTGAATGTAAATTAACTACAATCAAAAGACACAGGGTAACAGAATGGATAAAAAGGCAAGATCCATTTATATACTGCCTACAAGACACTCATTTCACATGAAAAGACACATGCAGATTCAAAGTGAAGGGATGGAAAAACATTTATCATGCAAATGGAAGTGAAAAGAAAGCTAGGATAGCAATACTTATATGAAACAAAATAGATGTTAAAACAAAGACTGTAACAAGAGACAAAGGACACTACATAATAATAAAGTGAACAGTCCAACAAGAAGATGTGACAATTGTAAATATTTATGTACCAAACATGGGAGCACCCAAATACATAAAGCAACTATTAACAGAAAGAAAGAAATCAATAATAATACAGTAGTAGGGGACTTTAAAACTTGCATCAATTGAGAGATCATCCAAACACAAAATCAACAAGGAAACAGTGGCTTTGAATGATACATAGGACCAGATGGAACTAACAGATATATTCAGACTATTCAATGCAAAAAAGAGAAGAATACACAATCTTTTCAAGTGCAACTGAAACATTATCCAGAATAGATCATGTTAGGCCACAAAATAGGTCTCAACAAATTCAAAAAGACTGGTATCATATCATGCATCATTTCTCACCACAATGTTATGGAACTAGAAATCAACCACAAGAAAAAATCTGGAAAGAACACAAATACATGGAGGTTAAATAACATACTACTAAGCAATGAATGGATCAACCAAGAAATCAAAGGGGAAATTGAAACTATATGAAGACAAATGAAAATGAAAACACAGTAGTCCAAAATCTTTGGGATGCAGCAAAAACTGTTCAGAGGGAAGATTATAGCAATACAGGCCTACCTCAAGAAGCAAGAAAAATCTCCAATAACAACCTCACCTTACACCTAAAGGAGCTAGAAAAAGAACAGTAAAAGAAGCCCCAAACCAATTGAAAGACAAATAATAAAGATTAGAGCAGAAATAAATGAAATAGAAATTAAAAAAACAATAGAACAGATCAATGATACCAGGAGCTGGTTCCCTAAAAACATAAACAAAATTGATAAAACCTTAGCCAGAATCATCCAAAAAAAAAAGAGAGAAGACTCAAACAAAATCAGAATTGAAAGAGAAGAAATAACAACCAACACCAAAGAAATACAGAAAAATATTATAAAAATTATATGCCAACAAATTGGACAACCTAAAAGAAATGGATAAATTTCTAAAAACAATCAAATAAGTAATCCAAAAACTCCCAACAGACTAAAGTCCAGGACCAGATGGCTTCACAGGTGAATTCTACCAAAAACTTAAAGAAGAGTTAATACCTATTCTTCTCAAACAACTCCAAAAAGTAAAGAGGAAGGAAATGTTCCAAATTCATTCTGAAGCCAGCATTACCCGAATAACAAAACCAGATAAAGACACTGCAAAAGAAGAAAACTACAGGCCAATATCTCTGATGAGCATACATGTAAAAATCCTCAACAAAATATTAGCAAACCAAATCCAACAATACATTAAAAAAATCACTCACTACAATCAAGTGGAATTTATTCCTGGGATGCAAGCGTGGTTCAATATTCCAAATCCATCAACATGATACATCACATTAAAAATAGAAAGGATAAATACTATATTATCATTTAAATCAATGCCCAAAAGGCATTTGACAAAGTACAACATTCATTCATTCAAAGTACAACAAAGTAGGTTTACAGGGAACATGCCTAAACATAATAAAGGACATATATGAAAAATCACAGCTAACACCATACGCAATGGTGAAAAACTGAGAGCCTTTCCCCTAAGGTCAGGAACAAGACCAGGATGTACACTCTTACCCCTTTTATTCAACGTAGTACTGGAGGTCCTAGCCACAGCAATCAGACAAGAAAAAGGAATAAAAGACATCAAAATTGGTAAGGAAGAAGTAAAACTTAATTTGCAGATGGCATGATACTATATAGAGAAAACGCTAAAGATTCCACCAAAAAACTACTAGAACAGATAAATGAATTCAGTAGAGTTGCAGAATACAAAATCAATGTACAGAAACCTGTTGCATTTCTATACACTAATAACAAAGTAGTAGAAAGAGCAATTAAGAAAACAATCCCATTTATAATTACACCAAAAATAATAAGATATTTAGGAATAAACTTAACCAAGGAGGTGAAAGACCTGTACTCTCAAAACTATAAAACACTGATGAAAAAAACTGAAGATAACACAGACAAATGGAACAATATTCCATGCACATGGATTGGGAGAATTAATATTGTTAAAATGTCTCTACTATCCAAACCAATCTACAGATTTAATGCAATACCATCATTTTTCATAGAACTAGAACAAATAATCCTAAAATTTGTATGGAACCACAAAAGACTGAATAATCAAAGCAATCTTGAAAAAGAAAAGTAAAGTTGGAGGCATCACAATCCCAGCTTTCAAACTATACTACAAACCTGTAGTAATCAAAACAGCATGGTACTGGCACAAATATAGACACATAGATCAACAGAACAGAATAGAGAGCCCAGAAATAAACCCACAAGTATAGGGTCAGTTAATCTTTGACAAAGCAGGAAAGAATATGCAATGCAAAAAAGACAGTCTCTTCAATATATGGTGTTGGGAAAACTGGACAACCACGTGCAAAAGAATGAGACTGGACCACTATGTTACACCATACACAAAAACAGACTCAAAATGGATTAAAGACCTAACTATGAGACCCCAAAACATAAAATTTCAAGAAGAAAACATAGGCACTAATCTCTTTCACATCAGCTATACAAACATTTTTCTAGATATGTCTCCTCTGGCAAGGGAAACAAAAGCAAAATTAAACTATTGGGACTATAACAAAGTAAAAAGCTTCTGCACAGCAAAGGAAACAACTAACAAAACTAAAAGAGAACCCACCAAATGGAAGGAGATATTTGCAAATGGTATATCTGATAAGGGGTTAATATCCAAAATGTATAAAGAACTTACACAACTTACCACCAAAAAAACTTGAATAATCCAATTTAAAAATGGGCACTAGACATGAACAGACATTTCTCCAAAGAAGACATACAGATGGACAACAGTTATATGAAAAGATACTCAACATCACTCATCGTCAGGAAAGTGCAAATCAAAGCTATAATGAGATATGACCTCAGACCAGTCAGAATGGCTAAAATAAAAAGCACAAGAAACAATAAGTGTTGACAAGGAGGTAGAAAAAAGCAACCCTAGTGCACTGTTGGTAGGAATGCAAACTTGTACAACCACTATGGAAAAGAGTATGGAGGTTCCTCAAAAAAATAAGAAGAGAATGACCATTTGATCCAGTAATTCCACTACTGGGTATTTACCCAAAGAATACAAAACACTAATTTGAAAAGATTTATATACCCCTATGTTTATTGCAGCATTATTTGTAATAGCCAAGATATGGAAGGAACCCAAATGTCCATCGATAGATGAATGGATAAAGATGATGAGGTACATACACACAATAGAACAAACATTATTCAACCATGAAAAAGAATGGTATCTTGCCATCTGCAACAACATGAATGGATCTGGAAGGTATAATGCTAAGTGAAATATGTCAGTCAGAGAAAGACAAATACCATATGATTTCACTCATAGTGGAATTAAAGAAACAAAACAAAACAAGAAAGACAAACAAAAAGCAGACCCTTAAATAAAGAGAACAAACCAGTGATTTCCAGAGGGAAGATAGACGGAAGGATAGGTAAAACAAGAAAGGGGATTAAGAGTACACTTACTGTGATGAGCAATGAGAATCTCTATATTATACACTTGAAACTAATATAGCTGGAATTAAATAAATAAATAGAATGAAAACACGAATTCAAAAAGATATATGTACCCTATGTTTACTGCAGCACTATTTACAGTAGTCAGGATATGGAAGCAATCTAAGTGTCCATTGATAAATGAATATGTAAAGAAAATGTGGTACACACACACACACACACACACACACTGGAATATCACACAACAATAAATAAAGATGAAATCTTGTCATTTGTGATAACATGCATGGACCTTGAGGGCATTATGCTAAGTGAAATAAGTCCCGACTGAGAAAGACGAAGACCATATGATTTTACTCATATGAGGAATCTAAAAAACAGAACAAGTGAATAAACAAACAAACAAAAAGCAGAACTGTACCTGTAAATACAAAGAACAAACTGATGGTTGCCAGAGGGAAGGGAGTTTAAGGGATAGGCAAACTGCCTGAAAGGGAGTGGAAGATATAGGCTTTCATTTATATGGAATAAGTCATGAAAATAAAAGGTGCAGCAAGGGAATACGGTCAATGATATTATAATAGTGTTGTATGGTGGCAGATGTTGGTTATACTTGTGGCGAGAACAGCATCATGTAGAGAGATGTTGAATCACTATGCTGTACACCTGAAACTAATGGAACATTGTGTGTCAACTACATTTAAAATTTTTAAAAATTTTTAAAGAGATTCTCCTTAATCATTTGGAGAAAATTATTCTCTTCATTGAATCATCTAGATATTCCTCAGATAAGAACCTAATTCTTCTACATCTTTTTTTTTAAAAGATTTTATTTATTTACTTAAGAGAGAGAGAGAACACACAGAGGGAGACGGAGAAGCAGACTCCCTGCTGAGCAAGGAGCCCTATGCAGGACTTGATCCCAGGACCCTGGAAATCATGACCTGAACCAAAGGCAGACACTTAACTGATTGATCCACCCAGGTGCCCCTACATCATTTATTTTATTTGAACTTTTAAAATTTTTACCATAAGCAATGACAAATGTTAGGCAAAACACAACATTCTGATCTATATATTTGCTTTTACTATCAAAACCTTAAATTCCATATCAGTAGTAATACTGCATACTTATATTCATTCTATAATGGGGTTGATATATTTGTCATTAATAAAAATTAAAATTTCATATAATATTTACATGAAAAATATCTCTTACATTGTCTGCTTCTGAATTATCACTTGTATTTGCTTGGATTTTCTCTGGAACTACAATTTGTAGAAATGAATTTTGAGAACCTGAAGAAAGGAAAAAGACAGTTAATAATTGTGTCTTATACCTGACTAAGTATTTGTTCAGGTTCTTTTGTAGAATTCACTTGTGCACATATGAGTAATCAATATGTACTCCTACAAAAATCTTGAAAACACTTAATTCAAAAACAGACAAGATAGTTATGAAAGACCAAAAAAAGGACAGAAGGTGGGGACAGGGGCATAGTATTAAACTTACACAAAATTTGTTGCTCCTGAGGAAAACAGAACAAATAGACCAAAAATAATCAAAGATATACTTCAAGAAAATTTTCCTGAAAACAAACTGAGGATTGCTGGAGTGGAGGGGGGTGGGAGGGATGGGGTGGCTGGGTGATGGACACTGGGGAGGGTATGTGCTATGGTGAGTGCTGTGAATTGTGTAAGACTGATGAATCACAGACCTGTACACCTAAAACAAATAATACATTATATGTTAATAAAAAATATAAAAATTAAAATTAAAAAGAAAATTTTCCTGAAATAAAAATAAAAGATTAGAAACCATAGACTGGAAAGTTCACTGAATTCAATAATAACTGATAATAAAACAGACCTAGTCTACTAAAGTTATTGTGTGTCTAAGGTAAAGAAAGAATCCTATGGGCCTATGAGCAAAAAGAAAGAAAAAGAAAATCATATTGGGGGGGCACCTGGGTGGCTCAGTCATTAAGCGCCTGCCTTCAGCTCAGGTCATGATCCTAGGGTCCTGAGGTCAAGCCCCACATCGGGCTCCCTACTCAGCAGGAAGCCTGCTTCTCCCTCTCCCACTCCCCCTGCTTGTGTTCCCTCTCTCACTGTGTGTCTCTCTCTATCAAATAAATAAATAAAATATTAAAAAAAAAGAAAAGAAAATCATATTGGGCATTAGGGAGAAAAGCAGCCTAGCCTGAGAATTTTTACATTACTCAACATTAAAAAAAATGAAGAACAATGTCTTTATTTTTTTAAGTTTTTATTTAAATTCCAGTTGGTTACCATACATGTTAATATTAGTTTCAGGTGTACAATATAGCAATTCAATACTTCCATACAACACCCAGTGCTCATCACAGCAAGTGCACTCCTTAATCCCCATCACCTATTTAACCCATGCCCCCACCCACCTCCCTTCTGGTAACCACCAGTTTGTTCTGCATTGTTAAGGATCCATTTCTTGGTTTGCTGCTCTCCTTTCCGTCCCCCCGCTTTGCTCATTTGTTTAGTTTCTTAAATGGTATTCATCTTTCTCTGACTTATTTCAGTTAGCATACTACTCTCTAGCTCCATTCATGTCATTTCTAACGGCAAGATTTTGTTCTCTTTTTTTATGGCTGAGTAATATTTCATTGTATACATACCACTTTTTTTTTTCTTCTCAGATGCTGGGTTAGGGTTTATGGCCAATTTTAGGTTTAGGGTTAAGGTTAGGGTCAGGGTGAGGGTATGTGCCTGGCACCCTGCTGTTTAGAGAACTCTCCAGAGGGTTCGATTCAGGGTTAGGTTTAGGGGTTGGGGGTTAGGGTTAGGGTGAAGGTTAGGATTAGGGTTAGGGTTTAGGGTTAGGTTTAGGGGTTAGGGGTTGGCAGTTGGGGGTTAAGGGGTTGGGATTAGGGGCTAAAGTTGGGGTTAGGGTTAGTGAGTTTGGGTGTTACTGGATTTATACTAATTAAAGAAGATGTTACTTGAATGATGGTGTATACACAGTGTAGTTTCAGTGAGTGAAGCACAAGGCACTTCCCTTATGTTTCTACACATCCATTTACAAACACATATATATTAATGAAAGAAAATGTTACTTCAACAATGGATTATATACACAGTGTGGTTCAATGAGATAAGCACAGGGCTCTTCCCATATGCTCACATCATATGTTTACAAACACTTTTATCTTAATGAAAGAAAGTGTTATATGAAACACACATTATATTCCATGTAGTTACATTCAGGTAAGAATAGGTCTATTCCCACATTCTTTTACACATACATTTATAAACACATATATATCAATGAAAAAGATGTTATTTGAGCGATGGTTTATATATAGTGTAGTTCCAATGAGAAGCATATGGCTATTCCCATATGTTTCTATGCATATGCAGAAACTTTAATGAAAGAAGATCATACTTGAAAGACTGATTATACACACTGTGGTTTCAGAGTGTTAAGCATACAGCTATTCCCATATGCTTCCACACATTTGAAGAACAAGGTCTTTTAAAAATCTTCAAGTCAAAAAGTGGGCAGAAGAGATGAACAGACACTTCTCTGAAGAAGACATACAAACGGCTAACAGACACATGAAAAAATGCTCATCATCATTAGCCATCAGGGAAATCCAAATCAAAACCACACTGAGATACCACCTTACACCAGTTAGAATGGCAAAAATGGACAGGGAATGAAACAACAAATGTTGGAGAGGTTGTGGAGAAAGGGGAACCCTCTTACACTGTTGGTGGGAATGCAAGTTGGTACAGCCACTTTGGAAAACAGTGTGGAGGTGCCTCAAAAATTTAAAAATAGAGCTACCCTATGACCCAGCAATTGCACTCCTGGGTATTTACCCCAAAGACACAGATGTAGTGAAAAGAAGGGCCACATGCACCCCAGTGTTCATAGCAGCAATGTCCGCAATAGCCAAACTGTGGAAAGAGCCAAGATGCCCTTCAACAGATGAATGGATAAAGAAGATGTGGTCCATATATACAATGGAATATTACTCAGCCATCAGAAAAGATGAATACCCAATTTTTACATCAACATGGATGGGACTGGAGGAGATTATGCTAAGTGAAATAAGTCAAGCAGAGAAAGTCAATTATCATATGGTTTCACTTATTTATAGAACATAAGGAATAACATGGAGGACATTAGGAGGAAGGAAGGGAAAAATGGGCAGGGGGAATTGGAGGGAGAGATGAACCATGAGAAACTATGGACCTAAGAAACAAACAGGGTTTTAGAGGGGAGGGGGGAGGGGGGATTGGTTAGCCCGGTGATGGGTATTAAGGAGGGCACATAATGCATGGAGCACTGGGTGTTATACGAAAACAATGGATCGTGGATCACTACATCAAAAACTAATGATGTATTGTATGGTGACTAACATAACATAATAAAATTAAAAACTACAAGAAAAATAAATAAATCAATCAATCAAAAAAAAAATCTTCAAGAAAAGAAGTGTGAAAAACCTGGAATTTCATACCCAGCAAAACTTTCATTCAAATATAGAGGCAAAGGAGAAGTAGTCACAAGCAAAAACGTAAAGGAAGTAGCTCAATGTCCCTGTCACCAAAGGCAGAGAAACTTCTTCCAATGAAGATATCAGTAGAGTTAAAGTAAAATGTTAGTAGTGGGTATTAAATAAATTTAAATATAGAATAAGGCTAAAACAACTTTGAGAACTATAGTTATTTAATAGAGTGCAAATGATATAGACATAATAACATCTATAATAATGTCAGGCAGTACAACAAAAGAGGAATACTATATGTGCATACTGATTTCCTTAAATTTACAGCAATGTGGTCCAAAAAGAATTGTGATTAAAGCTGAAAATCAAGTGGTAGAAGTAGAAACATATTGTTCAATGGCATAACAGTATAGAAGAATTAAGATTTAAAATAACCACAGTCATACAATAAAGGGGAAAGCAGGAAGTGGGAAGTAGTAAGATACTAAATTTTCAAATTACAGTGAGGAATCACTATTACTGCCTAAATAAAAAATTTAATCTATTATGTAAACACTAAAAATATTCCAAATTAAGAGAACATACACAAAGTCACCCAGAAAATAAGCCAAAAGTCAGATTTTTACAGTGAAAGACTTTACCAAAAGTATGAAGTTAGAAAAGTATGACATAATTAAGAAGCTGTGAGATCAAAAATCTCAGTCTTATCAACAAATGTAAGTAGAATGAAATAACCAACTAAAAGAAAAATCTTCAGATTGGATCTGTAAAATCAAAACCCAATTACTCAGACCTTGTATGGAATATTAAACACTTGCTCTAAGCTAATACTTATTTTAGAGGACCTAAAATATAACTGTGGTTCGTTTCAGGAAAAGATGTGTGCTTACAAGAAGACTGGTGATACATGAAATTTAGGATCAAATCTGAGTTTACTCATGGGTCTACAAATGCATCCTATCATAATTTGCCCAATTACGGAACAGTATGTGGAAAGAGATATAATCAATATCTTATAGAATCCCCAATTTGCCTCCCTGACCCATATAATGAGGATTATTATGGTAGGGAGGGCCAAATAGAAATCTCTGAATATCATATGCACCATCACCAAAACATTAAACCAAGTATTTCTAAATCCAGAAGGCAGTCCAAACCTGAGAAGAACTGAAATATAAAGAGCAGTGATTTCCACCAATCTGTACCTCTGAAACAAATAATGCAATATATGTTAAGGAAAAAAAAAAGAAGAAGAAGAAGATAGCAGGAGGGGAAGAACGAAGGAGGGGAAATCAGAGGGGGAGACGAACCACGAGAGACAATGGACTCTGAAAAACAAACTGAGGGTTCTAGAGGGGAGGGGGATGGGAGGATGGGTTAGCCTGGTGATGGGTATTAAAGAGGGCACGTTCTTCATGGAGCACTGGGTGTTATGCACAAACAATGAATCATGGAACACTACATCTAAAACTAATGATGTAATGTATGGTGATTAACATAACAATAAAAAATTTTTAAAAAATAAAGAGCAGTGAATCCTATTACTTTCCTATTTTGTTTGTTTGATTTGTGCTGATGATAAGCAATAATGACAATGAGTTGTCTTAAGTTTAATCAGGTGGTGACTGCAATAACAAATATTGTTCTAAACACAGTCTCTTTACTGAAGCAAAGCAACACAGGCATTGGCACCTGCATGTAATCCCTGATAGAAAAAGGTGTTTTCTCTATCCCAATAAGCAGAGAATTCCAGGAGCAAGTTTGCATTCTCACTTGACAGTGAGAGCAATGTACCTTCACCATCCTTACTGCCTCAGGTATTTATCACTTTTAGTTTTACTTCTTCCTAGACCCTAACATCTCACTGTCTGTGGTAAGGGGAATAATAATTCCTCTCAAAGATGTCCATACCCTAATCACCAGAACCTGTGAATATGTCAGGTTACATAGCAAAGTATATTAAGGTTGCCAATAAGCTGACCTTAAAATAGGGAATTTATCTTGTATTATCCATGTGGTCTTAATTTAATCACAAGAGTCCTTAAAAGAAAATGAATGGGGCTGAAGAGAGAACCAGAAAGATGGTAGTGTGAAAAGAACTCAGCCCAATGCTCCTAGCTTTGAAGGTGGGAGGAAGGGGGCCCAGCCAAAGAATGCAAACAGCCATTAGAATCTGGAAAAGGCAAGGAAACAGGTTGTCTACTACAGCCTGCAGAAGGAACACAGCACTGCCAAGGCCTTGATTTTAGCCCAAGGAGACCCATTTTACAAACTGTAAGATAACAAATTTGTATTGTTTAAGCCACTAAATTTGTGGTAACCTGTTACAGCAACAATAATATTAATACATCATCTAAGAGAAAATTATTCTGGAATTCTGGAATGAAACTGGACCATTATCTCACACCATATACAAATATAAATTCAAAATGGATTAAAAACTTGAATATATAACCTGAAACCATTAAACTCCTACAAGAAAAAGTAGGCAGTAAGCTCTTTGACATCAGTCTTAGCAATATTTTTTTTAGATCAGCCTCTTCAAGGAAGGGCAAAAAAACTAAAAATAGGGACGCCTGGGTGGCTCAGTCGGTTAAGCGGCTGCCTTCGGCCCAGGTCATGATCCCAGGGTCCTGGGATCGAGTCCCACATCGGGCTCCTTGCTCAGCAGGGAACCTGCTTCTCCCTCTCTCTCCCTCTGCTTGTGCTCTCTCTGTCAAATAAATAAAATCTTTAAAAAATAAAAAAATAAAAATAAATAATGGGATTACATCAAACTAAAAAACTTGTACAGCAAAGGAAACCATCAACAAAATGAAAAGGCAAGCTATTGAATGAGAGATTTTGTAAATCATACATCTGATAAGGGGTTAATATCCAAAATATCCAAAAGTTAATATCCAAAGAACTCACACAACTTAATATCTAAAAACACCCCAAATGAACAACCCAACTAAGAATGGGCAGAGGACTTAAATACACATTACTCCAAAGAAAACATACAGATGGCCAAGAGGCCCATGAAAAGATGTTTAACATCATTAATCATCAGGGAAATACAAATCAAAACTATAATGAGATCAAAAAGACAAAAAATAGTGTTGGCAAGGATGTGGAGAAAAGGAAACCCTCGTACACTGTTGGTGGGAATGTAAGTTAGTGTAGCCACTGGAAAAGAGTATGGAAGTCCTCAAAAAATGAAAACTAGAGCTACCATATGATGCAGTGATTCCATTTCTGGGTATTTAGCCAAAGAAAACAAAACACCAATTCGAAGAAAAGATATATGCACCCTTATGTTCACAGCAGCATAATTTACAATAGGTAAGATATGGAAGCAAACAAAGTGCCCATCAATAGTTGAATGGATAAAGAACATTACACAATGGAACATTACTCGACAATCACAAAGAAGGAAATCTTGCCATTGTGACAACATAGATGGACCTAGAGGGTATTATGCTAAGTGAAATATGTCAGATGGAGAAAGATAAATACCACATGATTTCACTTGTATGTGGAATCTAAAAAACAAAACAAAACAAAAGAAAAAACAAAACAGAAACAGACTCATAGATACAGGTAACAAACTGTTCATTAACAGAGGGGAACGGGATGGATTGGGTGGGGGGAAATAGATGAAGGACATTAAGAGGTACAAACTTCCAGTTATAAAATAAATAAGTCATGGCAATGTAATGTACAGCATAGGGAATATAGTCAATCATATTTTAATAAATTTGTATGGTAACCAGACTTATTGTGGAGATCATTTTGTAGTATATAAAAACATTGAATCACTATGATGCACACCTGACATTAATAGGATGTTATGTGTCAAGTATACTTCAGTTTAAAAAAAATAAAATTTGGGGCATCTGGGTGGGTCAGTCAGTTAAGCGTCTGCCTTTGGCTCAGGTCCTGATCCTGGGATCGAGTCGGCTTCTCCCTCTCCCCTTGTCCCCCCACCCCGTACTCTCCTTCTCTCTTGTTCTCTCCTTCTCTCTCTCAAATAAATAAAATCTTTTTTAAGAAATTAAATAAAAATTTTAAAATGAAATAAATAAAATTTGAACTGACTGGAATTTGGATGATATAAGAAATTGTTAAATTTTAAGGTGTGATCATGATCCTGTGGTTATATTTCAAAAGTATCTTTTTGTCATTTAGCAATACATACTGGAGTATTTAGAGATGAAACGATATGTCTATAATTTGCTCCAAATAATGGAACAGAGGAAGTGGTGAGGAACATAAAAAGAAAAAGAACTGGCTAGGAGTTTATAACTATTGAAGGTGAGTTCTTTATACTCCTCTACTTTTGCATTTATTTGAAATTTCCATAATTAAAATTTTTTTTAAAAAGTAGAGGCCAAATAGCAATGGAGTGATATCTTCAAAGTGCTATTGGAAAAATAACTGTCAACCTGAAATTCCATACCAAGCTAAACTGTCATTCAAGAGTGAGGGAGATATAAAGATATTTTCAAGTCAACCGCAGACATTTTGCCACTCAGAATTCTTATGAAAAATCTAAAAAACAAAGAAGTGCTAGAAACAAAGTAAGCAAAGAAAGCAGTAAACAGTGGATAAATCTAAGCAAACTTGACTGAGTAAACAGTAATAGAGATGATGACTAATTTCAGAAACAATAAATAAAAGTGGCACTAAATACTAAATAATAATATGTAAGAAGATGAAGGTGGTGTCTGACAACTTTCTATGGTCATTGTCTTTTTTGGAAGAAATTATATTCTTAACTTGGGACTTTGTTACATTACAATTAGAAATACAAAACACATAAGACAGGAAATGAGATTTTTTTAAATGTTCTCATATAAAAAGCATAATACATAGAAAGCATAAAATACCATAATAGATTTAAATACAAATATACCTTCCTTGAGAGCTGAATGGATTTTCCAGTTTACTACCTACATAGATCTGGAAATTTCAGGGCCCAAGGGCTATTTTAATTCTTAAATAGTCAAAAGCTTTTTTAATCTGAGTTTGAAATTCCTTTGCTAATATACTACCTTCAAAAACTTAGTAGTTCCTCATCTAGTTGCTTTCAATATAAGTTATACACATACAAAACTTTTTAAAGTCATAATTTTCAAATCTGCTTTATTTCTATGTCTTTTATATTTTGGATACTTGGCCCCTTTCAGACAAATGATTTGCAAATATTTTCTGTCTTCTCTAATTTCTTTGCCTAACTCTTATTTCTCCCTTCCTCCCCTCCCATCTCTTTCTCTCTCTCCCTCCTTCAACTTAATGATGGCAGCCTTGAGTCTATCTAGAAAAATATATGCTCATACCTTTTTTTTTTTTTTAAGATTTTATTTATTTATTTGAGACAGAGAATGAGAGAGACAGAGAGCACATGAGAGGGGGGAAGGGTCAGAGGGAGAAGCAGGCTCCCTGCTGAGCAGGGAGCCCGATGTGGACTCGATCCTGGGACTCCAGGATCATGACCTGAGCCGAAGGCAGTCGCTTAACCAACTGAGCCACCCAGGCGCCCTGCCCATACCCTTAATTAGAGCTCTGCCCTGAGTAATTTTATCTAATTGAGAGTTTTACTGATGCACTGGTGTTCAAACCTTTTTAAATTCCATTTCTTACTATTTGGAATGTGGAATCAGTCACCTTTTAAAATCCTGAAAGGCCCCAAATTTCTGGATTTTATTCCCTATCATTTCTTTCTGCAAACTGGCCAATTGTTCCCTGAGATTATCTCCTTCTCTTACCACTTTGCCAAACTTGAGTAATTACACTGACCTCCACTGCAGAAAGATAACATTCTGTTATCTAACTTCTGTAGAATGCGATCATACAGTTTAACTATAACTTTATGAAATACAACTTTATGAAATGTTTTGTAACTTCCAGTTGGTTTCAATTTTTTGTGATCTATCATCCATTACCCACCATTCATTGCCCAGCAGCTCAAAGACGTCTATTTTAAGTTTGTTATGACAGCACACCACTTAAAAGTTCCAATTTCTATATTAGTCAACTTAGGCTGACCAGGCTATAGAATGGTAATAAGTAAAATACTGAAGTCTTGGTGACTTAACACAATAAAAGCTTATTTGTTTTTCATGTAAAGTCTGATGAGGGTCACCAGGAGCTTTCATTGAAGGAGTGACTCAAAGATCCAGGCTCCCTCCAACTGGTAACACCATAAACTCAGCTCATGGCTTCAAAGATGACTGTGGCACCAGAAAAGAGAGATGGAAGAAGGAGACCAACTCTTAATTGTCTTGATCCAAAAATTACACACATCATTTCTTCTTAACCTCATGAGCAAGAGATAGTTTAGAAAAAGGCCAAGAAATGTAGGCAAAAGGTAGATACTCAGTGAGCACTGAGGAATCTGTCACAAAAAAGGAGGGAAAATATATACTTACAGCAAATATTAGTCAAAGGAAAGTTAATGTAGCTATGTTAATACTAGCACAAATAGATTTCAATGGGACAAAAGCATTATTAGGAATAAACAGAAGCAGGGCGCCTGGATGGCTCAGTTGTTAAGCATCTGCCTTCAGCTCAGGTCATGATCCCAGGGTCCTGGGATTGAGCCCCGCATCAGCATCAGGCTCCCTGCTCGGCGGGAAGCCTGCTTCTCCCTCTCCCACTCCCCCTGCTTGTGTTCCCTCTCTCTTCCTGTGTCTCTCTCTGTCAAATAAATAAATAAAATCTTAAAAAAAAATAGGAATAAACAGAAACAGGATATGGTTAATAAAAATAAACCAAAAGAATGAAGTTGGAACTCTCCCTCACACCATATATAAAAATTAACTTAAAATGGATCAACAACATAAATTTAAGAGATAAAACAATAAAATTATTAGAAGAACAAATCTTCATGATTATAGATTTCACAATGGATTCTTAGATATGACACCAAAAACACGAGCAATGTTAAGAAAAAAATACATATATTAGATTTCATTAAAATTAAAAACTTTTGTTTTTGTGAATCAAAGGACACTCACAAGAAAGAAAGCCTACTGAATGAGAAAAGATATTTGCAAATCATTTCTCTGAAATAGGTCTAGCATCCAGAATATAAAAAGAACTCGCACAGCTTGACAACAAAAAGAACAACAAATTTTAAAAACAGATTTGAACATTCATTTCTCCAAAGATACACAAAGGGTCAATAAGCACATGAAAAGATGCTCAACATCACTAATCATTGGGAGAATGCAAATCATAGCCAAAAGGAGATACCATGATATATCCACTAGGAAGACTATAATCATTTAAAAATAAAATAAAAATAACGTGTTGGAAAGAATGTGGAAATTTGGAACCTCTGTACTCTGCTGGTAGGAATGTAAAATTGTGTAGCCACTATGAAAAACAGTGTGACAGTTCCTCAGAAAAATTAAAAATAGAATTACCATATGATTCAGCAACTCCTCTTCTGAATATATATGCAAAAGAAATGAAAATAGGGACTCAAACAAGTACATGCCCATATATGTTCATGGCAGCATTATTCATAATGTCCCAAAAGAAGATGCAACCCAAATATCCATCTATAGATGAATAGAAAAACAAAATGAAATATATATTTATCCATTTATATTCCACACAACAGAATATTACTCAGCCTTAAAAAGGAGAAAATTCTGACACATGCTACAACATAGATGAATATTGAGGGAGTCACGCTAAGTGAAATAAACCAGTCACAAGAAGATACTCCACAATTCCAGTTATATGAGGTACCTAATATCCACAGAGACATAAAGTAGAACGGTGGTTTCCATAAGCTGAGGGGAGAGGGGAATGAGGAGTTAGTGTTTAATGGGTACTGAGTTTCAGCTTGGGAAGATGAAAAAAATTCTGGAGATGGATGGTGGTGATGGCTGCACAACAATGTGAATGTACTCGATGCCATTAAACCTTACACTTAAAAATGGTTAAAATGAGTACCAAACAGAAATCACAGAGCTGAAAAATACAATAAATTAACTGAAAATTTCAGGAGAGGGGTTCAACAGCAGACTAGACAAACAAAAGCTAAAGGAGTTCCTCATTACTAGACCGGTCTTATAAGAACTGTTAAAGAGAGCTCTTTGTGCTGAAACAAAAGGATACTAATTAGTAACACGAAACATCTGAAAGTATAAAACTCACTGGTAGAGCTAGAAAAAATCTACAAAAATAAAGGGGAAACAATATATTTTCCCTAATTAGTTTCTACTTAAAAAGCAATAAACTGTAAAAATCAGGGAAAAAAATAGTTCAAATGGTAAATTTTATGTTATGTATATTTTATCACAATTTATAAGCTGTTGTATAATTGGTATAGTACTTCCATTTTGCAAGATAAATAGGCTCTCGAGATAGGTTACACAATAACGTGGATGTACTTAACACTACTGACCTATACACTTAAAAATGGTTAAGATAGCAAGTTTGCAGGAAAACAGGCTAATAAATAAAAAGTCAATCACTTTCCTACACATCAGCAAGGAACAAGTAGAATTTGAAACTTAAAACACAATGTCATTTATATGAGCATCCAAAAAAATGAAATACTTAGATTAGTGCATCTTCATGGAGAGTACAACTCAATACTGTCAAAATGCCAGTTCTTCTCAACTTGGCTCTATAGATTCAATACAATCTTAATCAAAATCCCATTAACTCATTTATTCTAAAGTTTATACAAAGAGGCAAAAGACCCAGAATAGCAAATTCAATACTGAAGGAGAAGAATAAAGTTGAGACTGCCACTATCTGACTAAATGACTTGTTATAAAGCTACAGTAATCAAAAAAGTGTGGTACCAGTGAAAGAATAGACAAATAGATCAGTCAAACAGAATAAAGAGTCCAGAAAAAACCCCTACATAAATACAGTCAACTGATCTTTGATAAGAGAGCAAAGGCAATACAAAAGAGCAGATAACCTTTTCAACAAACAGTGTTGGGACAAGTGAATTTCCACATGCAAAAAAAAAAAAAATCTGACACAGACTTTACACACTTCACAAAAATCAACCCCCAATGGATCACAGACCTAAATGTAAAATGCAAATTATGATTAGGTATGGCAATAATTTTTTAGATAAAACACCCATAATGCATGAAGAAACAAATGATAAGCTGTACCTCATTAAAATGAAAAACTTCTGCTCTGCAAAAGACAATGTCAAGAGACTAAGAAGACAAGTCACAGACCACAGACTGGGAGAAACTATTTGCAAAAGGCATATCTGATAAAAGATTGTTCATCCAAAATATACACAGAACTCTTAAAACTCAACAATAAGAAAATGAAGAACCCAATTTAAAAATGGGCAAAACACCTGAACAGACACCTCATCAAAAAAAATAAAGAGAGAGAGAGAGATGGCATATTAAGAAGATGAAAAGATGCTTTATATCATATGTCACTAGATAACTGCAAATTAAAATGAGATACCATTACATACCCATTAAAATAACCAAAATCCATAACACTGACTACACCTAAAGCTGGCAAGGATGGGAGGCAACAGGAACTCTCCTTCACTGTTGGTGAATTATATCAAAAATGATATAACCACTGTGGAAGATAGCTTGGCAGTTTCTTACAAAACTAAACATACTCTTACCATATAATTCAACAATCCCACCCCTTGGCATTTACACAAAGGAGTTGAAAGCTTTTGTCCAAACAAAAAACCTGCACACAGATGTTTCTAACAGCTTTATCCATAACTGCCAAAACTTGCAAGCAACCAAGATATCCTTCAGTAGGTGAATGGATAAACTGGTACATCTAGATAATGAAATAATACTCATTGCTAAAAAGAATTAAGATAAATAAGCCATGAAAAGACATGGAAGAACCTTAAATGTATATTTCTAAGTGAAAAAAGCCAGTCTGAATAGGCTACATACTGAATGATTCCAACTACATGACATTCTAGAAAAAGCAAAACTACAGAGACAGAAAAAAGTCGGTGTTGTTGGGAGTTAGGGGAGAGGGAAGGATGAATAGGCTGAGCACAAAGGATTTTTAAGACACTGAAACTACTCTATATACCACAATAGTGGATACATGTCACGATACGTTTGTCAAATCCAAAGAATGTACAACAGGCAGAGTGAATCCTAGGTAAACTATGGACTCTGGGTGATAATAATGTGTCACACTGTAGGATCATCGATTTTAACAAAGTACCAAATGTAACAAATGTGTGGGATGTCAATAGCAGAGGGGGTGCATGTGTGAGGATGGTGTGTATGGGGAATCTCTGTACCTTCCTCTTAATTTTGCTATGAACCTAAAACACTCTAAAAAAATAAAGCTTATTCATTTTTTAAAAAATTGTTAAGATGATAAATTTTATGTTATGTGCATTTTACTATAATTTAAAATTAAAAATTAAGGACACCTGGGTGGCTCAGTCGTTGGGCATCTGCCTTTGGCTCAGGTCATGATCCCAGGGTCCTGGGACCGAGCCCTGCGTCGGGCTCCCTGCTCTGCGGGAAGCCTGCTTCTCCCTCTCCCACTCCCCCTGCTTGTGTTCCCTCTCTTGCTATGTATCTCTCTGTCAAATAAATAAATAAAATCTTTTAAAAAAATTAAAAATTACAAAGGTGATGCATTAAAAAAAAAAACTCATGAGTAAAAAATCCAACGTTCAAGATCCCATGAATTTTTTTTTTTTTTTTAAGATTTTATTTATTTATCTGAGAGAGAGCACATGAGAGGGGTTAGGGTCAGAGGGAGAAGCAGACTCCCTGCCGAGCAGGGAGCCCGATGCGGGACTCGATCCAGGGACTCCAGGATCATGACCTGAGCCGAAGGCAGTCGCTTAACCAACTGAGCCACCCAGGTGCCCGATTCCATGAATTCTTAATAGAACATATTTTGAAAAGTTCATTGATATGTTTTTATTGCATATTGCAACTAACTTTTACCATTTATCAAGTATTGATGTAGTATCCAAAGAATACTGGTAATTATCTGAAAAGGTTATTAAAATATTCCTCCCTTTTCCAACAATATAAGCTGGATTTTCTTCATATACTTCAAATAAAACAGCAACAGATTCAATGCAGAAATAGATATGAGAATCTAGCTATCATCTATTAAGCCAGACATTAAAGAGATTTACAAAAATCTAAAATCGTGCCAGTGTTCTAAATTCGTTTCAGAAAATAGTTATTTTTTAAATGTGTAACTTATGTTACGTATAATAGATATGTTGCTGCCATTTTTAAATGAATAAAAATTCTTAAATTTCTATATTAATTTCCAAAATGACAAATATTAACAGATATAAACAAAACGTAAGCAAAAGCTCTTTGAGAATTTCTATAATTGTTAATGTGTAAAGAAAAATTCCAAAAAGTTTGCAAACCACTGCATTAAAATACTGAGTGTGTTATGGTGTGTTATGGTGAAGGTTTGTGTCCCCCCAGAATTTCATGCTGAAGTCCTAACCCCAGTGTGATGCTATTTAGAAATGGGACCTTTGGAAGGTAATTAGGGCTAAGGGTGGCCATGAAGGTGGATCTCTCAGGATGGGATCCAGTGTCCTTATAAGAAGGGTTTGCTCTCTCTCCCCACACGAAGAGGCCATCTGAGTACATAGCAAGAAAGCCATGGTCTATTAGCCAGGAAGAAAGACCTCACCAGATCCCCAACCCGACGGCATCCTGGGCTCAGACTTCCTATCTTCAGAACTGTGAGAAAATAAATTTCTGTTGTTTAAGCCACCCCATCTAGGGCATTTTGTTATGGCAGCTCAAGGTCACTAATATAGCATGCAACAGCAAAAAGACTGGTAACAATCCAAAAGTCTATTAATAAAAGAACTGGCTGAATAAACTGTGGCACCTCCAAACAAGGGAGTACTGTGCAGATGGGGAGAAAAGATACTCCATGTACTGACACTGACACAGGATGGCAAGATTCAGAACAGTGTATAAAAAGGGGAGAAAAATAAGAACATATCTAAAATGCTTGTTTGCATCTAAACCAGCCCTAATATATTTTAAAATTTTGAGGCTTCTTTATACTGTTCTTTGTATCCTGCCATAATGTACCTTTGTCACTCAGCGTAACAGACGCTGAATCTTTTTTTTTTTTTTTTTTTTTGACTGCAGGGCAAATTATTCCCATAGGTATGCCAGACAAGTTATGTTGGAACAAATGGTATGTGAGGAGAGTACGGCTTTTGTTTTCGTTTTCGTTTGGGTTTTGAGTGGAGTTCAAGAAGATTCTGGGGTGCTTCTGAGTGCAGGAAACGTTGGGGCAGTTTTGTGAAGTGCATGGAAGACCTACAAGAAAGGCTACCCCCACCCTAGATTCAAAAAGAGAGAGACTTCTCCTTGAGCTCATTAGAGTTATTTTCCCTTCTAGGGAGTCTCTTCTCTATCCCTACAGAGCGCCCCCAAAAGGCCGGCTTTCCAGGCCACCGCGGGGATTCAATCGAGTTGGGCCGCCATTTGGCCGAAGCAAGTTCTCCTTGCAAGAAGGAAAAGAAAAACCTTCGTCTGCCAGACCCCGTGTAACAGGGTCTCCGCTGCCTTACCCGGTCCTGACGCCAGCAAGCCACCGAGCCCAGCGAGCAGCAGCAGCCTCAGGCGGAGCATGGTGTGGCTTCTGGGCTCCGAGAGTGGACTGAGCCGGCGGCCGTTGAGAGCGCTCGAAGGACGCCTCGGCCGCCGCTCACCCGCGCGCGCTCGCGAGGCCGCGCCCCGAATGCTAGTCGCCCGCAGGGAGCGCCCACCGTGCGCCCAGCCTAAATCCCGCGTGCCCGGCCGAGAGAGCCCGCGGCTCAGGTGGGGTTATCCAGCCACCCGTGCCGTCGCAGCTGCGGTCCCCCACCAACCTTTCGTGTTGACGGACCTGGAAGAACTAACGCATTTATTGTAGGCTGTTTTGTAGCACACACTTCCAGGTGTTCTAAAAGACGATCGTGCAATACTTTCTGAATTTAAAACTACACGCACGCACACACTCATTATTTACTAAAGCTGGGTTTCTAAAAATAAAAATAGCCAGATGTGTGAAAAAGATTCCAAAAAGGGGAAAAGTGAGACTTTGTATCTTTGAAGAGAGTCTGCTGTGGGTTTTGGTTTTTGTTTTTTTCCCCCATACCTACGGCTCAAATGCACGGAGTAATCAGGCTGTGTCTACTTTTCCTCCAATCAGTCTGGTTCTTCACAAGCCCTTGGCTAGAATTCATGTGATATCATTCTCTTGTTCAATACCTTCTCAGTACAGTGAATACTTATTCATTTATGTAGTGAATGATATGGAGAAGACTCTTACCCAGAATTCCAGTACGTATGTTCCAGTAGAAAAATTTTCTAAATTCCAAGCCCAAGCTGCCACCCATTTTCTCCTATCCGCAATCCTTTGGCCACTCTGACTTCTGGTCTTTCTGAATAAACATCGCCTTATTCCCTGGGACTGCAATGCCTCCTCCCTCTCGGCCTCACCTCCAGTCTCCACCTATATGCACTACCTTTTTAATTCTTTTGAAATCCCAAAGAATGAATTAATCGATCATACTAATTAACAGAAAGGCAGACGCACAAACTGAAAGGCTGGGTGGGAACACAGAAAAGCTCACTTAGGGAATCACCCCATCTAAACTGACAGTTGAGATGCGATTTTACTGATGCAAAGGATTTCAACAGGACCGTCTAAGCCTAAAAAGGATTAGCATGAGTAAAAACAAGGCAAAAAAAAATCTACACCCAGCTTGTATCCCAACAGAACAGCCAATGCTAGACGAACAGTTTCTAAGCAGTAGTTGAGCCAAAAGCTGGTTTCATCTTGCTTCGTAGTATTAGGAAAATAACTACAGTAAGTTCTTAGACTTGTAAATTAGTGGGAAGTATTTTGAATGAAATCCTGGTTTATTTATTGTTTCTCTTCTTCAACCTTTAAGCAGACTTTATATTATTCTTGTGTATTTAGTTCTCTCCATAACAGGAGTTAGATGTACCATCCAGAACTTACATATCACAGTGCCTAATGATACCTGCAAGATGGTAGAGTTTCAGTAAACATTTATGGAATTTAGTAAAATCTGATTTGTGGTTTGAAAACCTGGACTGTGCTTAACTATCTGGTTAGAGACCCAGGCATCTGCTTGAGAGAAAGGGAAAATGCAATATCCTGAGCAAGGTAATTTTGTGAACCTATGGTCCAACAGTGATATCAAAGTTATATATGGGACGCCTGGGTGGCTCAGTTGGTTAAGCGACTGCCTTCGGCTCAGGTCATGATCCTGGAGTCCCAGGATCGAGTCCCGCATCAGGCTCCCTGCTCGGCAGGGAGCCTGCTTCTGCCTCTGACCCTCCCCCCTCTCATGTGCTCTCTCTCTCTCATTCTGTCTCAAATAAATAAATAAAAATCTTTAAAAAAAAAAAAAGTTATATATAATTGATCTAATTATTAAAATGTCTTTAGCAGATGGCAAAGAAGCCCTTTAATATTTGCAAATTTTGAAGTGACATCTATGGCTAAGAAATTTTACAATTTTTAACAGCAATCCAGAATAAATCAAGGAAAACCTAAGTGAAAAGCATATAAAACATGCAAAAAAATATATACAAAAGTAAGTTCAGACTGATCAAAGTCTTTTAGAAAAATTTTCTAAATATTCAAAAATCCAAGGATTTATCGAATTCTGAGAAAAGTTTTAAGTTATATAGTTAAAATATTACCAAGATTTCAGTGATACGAATTACAGTTGCAAAAATTGAGACTATATGAGAGAAAGACACAAACATTTTAGTCTTATATGAATTCATTCAAAGATTTAAACTGAAATGAAGAATCATCATTTGGGAGTGTTTACACTTTTTTGTAAAAGGAACACACATTAAAGACTGTGTTTACTTCATTAATGAGTAAAGTGGTGAGGTATTACAGCCAGTTCAAAGGAGAATCCAAAGATCAGGAATATTGAAATAAATGTGCTATTGGAGGCAAAAAAGGGAGGGATGTCAGCTGAACCTCTGCTGGGCAGAATTTTCATGTCTATGAACACATTGCTATCAGTTATCCAAAGTGATAAAACTATTTTACTATTGTAAAATAGCTCCTATAGAATCCTAAAGTCAGGAAAGGTGAGTTCTCTTCTAGAGTCTAAACTCCAGACAATGCATACACTGAAGTACAAATTTTCCCTATATTTCTATATCCTACTGTCCTTTTTATGGACTGCCTGGCTCCTGAGTATTTGTCCACCCACATCCTATATGTAAGTTTTAATATATACCAGATTGTTAAAATAATGTATCATCTTCAAAGAACTGAAATATCTGTCTTCTTCAAAACTAATCTGTTTTCCTTTAATAACAAAAAAGCCACTGTGCACAATTCAGCAGAAGTCTGAAAATTAGTAAGATAATATCTGTAAAAGTTTGACTAGTGGTTTTATCTAAAACTAGTATGTTTTAATTAATAAGGTTATAAAAAGCTGGGTATTTAGGAAGTTACTGGGCCACACAAAACAGAATTTCAAGTCTTTTATTTATTGCAAATGTTATATTTGTATATGTATATATACACAAACAAAAATTTTTTGAAAAACTAATGAAATTCAGTTAATAAACCTATTATTAAATTTTATTATGAAAGGTTATGAAAATTTTTTGAGTGTTTAAAATTTCACCATCCATATCATTTTTTCTGAAGTAAAAATTCATTTTTTACACAGATGGAATAATAACTCCTACACACCTCACTAGTTTTTTTGCTTTTACTAAGAAAAACCTTTTCTAACTTCTTTTCTCCAGCCTAATTTCTTTGAAAACATTAGTTACAACAGAGATATGATCCAGCACACCTTAGTAAATGTAAACATTCTAAATTATATTAATAGCAAGCTTTGAAGTTTCAGATTTTAAACTTAAAGTGCTCATGAAATTCTCAAGTGGTTTTATGATATCTCAATTTGATTGAAGATATTATAAGAGCTCCTGCTTTGTTAGAGCCAGGTATCAACAGCATATCTGATTAGTTCTATTAAATACTCCGTACCTTAAAGTTTAATTTATTTAAAATAATGCTATTGTAAAAGAATGCCATGCTTTAACATGATTCATAATAGAAATTCTATTATTAAATTAATTTTTCTAATATTCATTATCCATAGATAGACCCATAGACTCTACTATCCCTAGAATCCATGGAATCATTTATCCACAGAATGATCATAAAAAAGGAAGACAATAACTGTGTGTGAATACACACATACACACTTTTAGTATACTTTGTACTCTCAAAATAAGATGATGATATCTAAATTGTGGATTTTGCACATTCTTCTGAAGACAGAATATTCCTTTATTTGTGTAGTGAATGAGATAGACAAGATTCTAGCATATGATGATTATTAGTCCGTGCAAGATGAAAAACATTAGATATTACTGACAGCTAATTAGTTTTCACAGATATTAGATAATCACATGTTCAACCAGAAACTACATTAATGGCAACTAAGGTCAAAATTTGTCATTGAAGCATTTAATGACAAAACTTAATTTAAGAATCATTACAATACCATGTTTAAAATAACATAATCCATGTTTGGTGCATTAACCTCACAGAATGACTGAATAAGACTTATTATTCAGTGATGGAAATGGAAATGTTATTCTAAATGCCCTGACTTTACTGCATTTCTTATATTTCTCAATTTCCACTACTCAATTTCTGTTTTTCTGTGTTAGCAAAGTTTGTTTTATGGTATTTTGTTTTCATTCATAGTTGCAGCAGGAAGAAAGGCTTTTCAAGAAAATATCAGGAAAAAAAAAAAGGATTAGCTCAGTTCCCTGAAGATGTCTGCAAAAGTAAAGGTAAAAAAAAAAAAAAAAAAATTCAAGTGAGGGAACTATATAAAGGTGGTGCAGGTGCAGGACGAGCAGGAATTAAATTTCCCTGAGATGATACTTTCGGTTGTGGTGGAGGTGGCCTGTGAGGGGAAAAAAGACAGTTAATTATGTGTTTCAACTGAATAAAATAATACTACATCATTAAAAGCCCATTGTAACACCATCTTTAACACTGCTGACAATTCTGAAGAGTACATTATATTCTGAGATTATTATTCATCTTATATGCAATGGTTAAAGGATGCAATCAGCATCTAAAATGGAGTAACTACCAAAAAGTAATGCTATTCTATAATCAAAAATATTATATGAAGGTTCTGGTTTATATATTTTTAAAAGGAATAACACATGAAATTGAAAAGACAAATTGTAAAAGACAAGGGAGGTCACTAGCTCCGTTTACATAAATAAAGCTGAAATTCCAACTCATTCAAAACTAACACCCACTCTGAGAATCAAACCTGCTATGACTTTTCTATACCTGTCCTTCACCTCTATACCCTTCCTCACCCTCTTCATCCAATTCTAGTATTCCTCTACTCCGATAACACACCAGAACATGACCTGGTGAATATCTGTCTCACAATTTATATATTCCTCTCTTGATGCGCAGCTGGATTTCCATGCACTCTTATTATATAATAAAGATTATACAGGAGAACACTCCTTAGTGTTGCAATTCAGTTGCAATTTGAAGGACTTTTGGGGGTGGGAAGGGTAAGATGCACTTTATACATTGCAAAACATCGTAATCAATGTTCTTCCTTGCTGATTTTAAGTCCATCCATTGAGAACTGAAAGATTTCAGTGCTTGTGTTTTTCAGTTTTAGAACTTCCATATGATTCTTTTATTAAAGTTTGTAGTACTGTGCTGAAAAGTCTCAATCTTAACTATTAGTTCAATGACATAATCATTAGTCATTTTAAAGTCTGTGGCTGATGATGCTCCTCACTGGGTAATACCCTCTGAGTTTGTTTCTATCATCTGTGGCTTTTCTTGTTTTAGTCACATTTTCTTTTCTTGTAGGTCTGCTCTTTTGACTGGGGCCAAACATAAAAAATTGTAGAAATAAGTTAAGGATCTAGTTTATCCTTATCACTGGGGCCCAACACAGTGCCTGGGAGGACTGCCAGGGAACCTCCTGCTTGGCTGGGCTCCAGTTCTTGCCCCCTCAGCCCTGGGAATTTGTTGCAAGCTCTCCTCAGCTTCCTAGCCTCTTAGTTCTCACATTGAGAATTGGGAGACATGTCCAGGATGGAAAACTGTCCCCCAAAAGCTGGGATTATGTCCGGACTGCCTTTCTCTCCTGGGCCCCACATTTCCTCCTCATTTCCTATCTGATAGTTCACTCAGGTCTTCAAACACATATTTCCTTACCTTGTCTAGCTTCTCTAGCTGTTCCTAATAGGAAGGCTGGTCTTACCCATCTGGTTTGCCATCACTGGGTATTTTAAAGGCCCTTGCTTCTGAATCTTACGTACACCGAAGGCTGCAGCACCATTTGCTTGTCTTGCTCAGACTTAAAAAATTTTTTTTTAAAGATTTTATTTATTTATTTGACAGACACAGCGAGAGAGGGAACACAAGCAGGGGGAGTGGGAGAGGGAGAAGCAGGCCTCCCGCCGAGCAGGGAGCCCGACGCGGGGCTTGATCCCAGGACCCTGGGATCATGACCTGAGCTGAAGGCAGATGCTTAACAACTGAGCCACCCAGGCGCCCCAGACTTCTTTAAATTTGCATGTTGACACTGCACTAATATGACAAAACTTACATAAAAAGTTCTTAAAAGCTTTTCTAAAAATTGTGTTCTATCTAAACTGTTGGCAAGAAATACCCTGTGCTAAATTAAATACAAGGGAGCAATTCTTAGACATTAACCCTGGGTTTTACTCTGGTTAAGTAATCTAAGTGAATTCACTTCAGACCTTGATGGGAACTGCTGAGGCTGCTTGGCTGCGTAAGTTGGTACCGGAATTCTGTTTGCATATATAGGCTAAAAAGGAAAAAACAGTTATTACCACAATGCACTCATAAATATGTTTTCTATACAGAAAGTAATCAATATATTTCAAATCAATGAATAGATATTTACAATGCTGACATTTAAAAATAGTTTGCTTATTCAACACATCTTTGCCACTGAATGTGGAATACTTAATTCTTTTAAGGCTATATTTTTTTAATTCAATAGTACTATTATAATCTTGGTTCTAATCAACTACATTAATTAAAAGGTAACTTATTTCCTATACCAATATATATATATTTTTTAATTTATTTATTTTAGAGAGAGAGAGAGCATGCAGTGGGGAGGTGAAGAGGGAGAGGGAGAGAATCTCAAGCAGGTTCCATGCTGAGCACAGAGCCCAGTGTGGGGCTCAATCCCCCGACCCTGAGATCATGACCTGAGCTGAAACCAAGAGCCAGACGCTCAAATGACTGAGCCACCCAGGAGCCCCATCAACATATTTTTTGTAAAGATTTTATTTATTTATTTGTCAGAGAGAGAGAGAGAAAGTGCACAAGCAGGGGGAGCAGCAGAGGGAGAGGGAAAAGCAGGCTTCCCGCAGAGCAGGGAGCCCGATGTGGGACTCGATCCCAGGACTCTGGGATCATGACCTGAGCCGAAGGCAGCTGCTTAATGAACTGAGCCACCCAGGTATCCCAACATATTTTTTTTTAAGATTTTATTTATTTATTTGACAAAGAGCGAGAGAGAGAGAGAGAGCACAAGTGAGGGAATGGCAGGCAGAGGGACAGGAAGAAGCAGGCTCCCCGCTGTGCAAGGAGCCCAATGCAGGTCTCGATCCCAGGACCCCAGGATCATGACCTGAGCCGAAGGCAGACACTTAACCGACTGAGCCACCCAGGCACCCCCTATCAACATATTTTAAATAAAATCTTCCAAAAATATATTGCCAAACCTGCTCGGTATCTAACTAGTATTGTAAATACTCCTAATTTACAACCCTTAATTTGGGGATTCATGATATTCCTTCCTTATCAAGATAGTTGAAAGAAGTTTTATAATAAAGTGAGAGTCTATAATAAATAAGAAAGTAAAAGTAAGAATATTTTTCACATATCACATTACATTAGGAAAAGTTAGGGAAGATCAGATGGAATTATGGTTAAGCATCCAACTCTTGATTTCAGGGTCATGAGTTTAAGTGCTGGGCGTGGAGCCTACTTAAAATTCTCTCTCTGCCCCTCCCCATGTTTGCAGGCTCTCTATCTCAAAAAAAAAAAAAAAAGGAATATGCATGGTGTTGGAGAAGAGCTTGAACATTCTCTGGGTCCCGCTGTAGAACAGACAGTCTATTTTTCTGTCCCAAAGAATATTTGCTTATACTGTTAAATGGAGAAGGGACACAAGAAAATGTCTCATTGCCTTTCCACCAACCCATGGAAGCAGCACTTTAAAAGGATAGTTAAACTCTACTTCTTGGAATTTAACATATACTTTTACATGTATGCAAAGACGTATATAGAAGGATCCTTGATACTGCATTTTTCTGTGGTAACAAGATTTGAAACAACTGGTTTTTAAATTTGTGATAAATCCGTAAGATGGACTGGTATACAGTTATTAAAAGCCTGGGATACATGCTTCTTACAAACAATGGACTAAAATGTTCCAAGTAGAGAGCACTAAAATGCTGGTTAAAATATTAACAGGTATTTTTTTTATTTTTTTTAAAGATTTTATTTATTGATTTGACACACAGAGAGAGACAGCACAAGCAGGGGGAACAGTAGGCAGAGGGAGAGGGAGAAGCAGGCTCCCCGCTGAGCAAGGAGCCTGACACGGGGCTCGATCCCAGGACGCCAGGATCATGACCTGAGCCGAAGGCAGATGCTTAACTGACTGAGTCACCCATGCACCCCAGGTATTTTTTTTTTTTAATGCTTGAATGAGTTAGTAGGGAGTAAGAAACATCTTAAAGACCAAAAAACAATAAGTATGAAAGAGTCCAGCTATGTAACAGCGTTTGTCCTATGAATATCTTCCATCCCTGGTGGGCTACATTATATGTTTTCAGGTAATATATAGACCTAGAATTGGATGGAATTGGATGGAATGCTGAACTGGATGGAATGCTGAATATAAGACCTAATATAAAGCGTAGGCCCCTAAAGGGCAATATCCTCACTGGATTAACTCAATAAAGAAACACCTGTCCCAGGGAACAGTGGAGAAACTTGCTTAAATAGACCTTGGTACTGGTAGAAGGGGAATAAAAGAAAATCATCTCCCTGGGGAATTTCTAACCATACACCCATCCTCACAAAGGTTTGGGGGGGCAGAGTTCATAACACTTGTGTGACCCAAAAAAACACCAACAAAAATTTTAATTTAAAGGCACAGAGGGGGCGCCGGGTGGCTCAGTCGTTAAGCGTCTGCCTTTGGCTCAGGTCATGATCCCGGGATCCCGGGATCAAGCCCCGCATCAGGCTCCTTGCTCAACAGGAAGCCTGCTTCTCCCTCTCCCACTTCCTCTGCTTGTGTTCCCTCTCTCACTGTGGCTCCCTCTTTCAAATAAATAAAATCTTTAAAAAATTAAAAAATTAAAAAATAATAATAATAAAAAAAAACAAAGGCACAGAAGATTGACCATGCCCTCAAACAAGTGGCCAAGGGAAATACACACACTCTGCAGGAACTCACTATGATTCAAGACTGAAATAATTCTCCCATATAAAATTCAAAAGAATGCCAGTTTACAATCAGTATCACAAAGCACACTAGCAAACAAGCCACTGCAAGAATCAGTAGAAATAACAAACCACAGAACCAAGACTGCACATATTAAAATGATCAGATAAAGCACAAAAAGTAGGTATTTTGTATGTTTAAAGAAATGAGTGCTTTTAAAAACATAATGAAGCTACAAGAAACTATCATAAATAACGAATGGATTTGAATCTAATTTATCTAACAATGTATCTAAAGACAAGCAGAGGAGAAAAATGAAATGGAGCAAGGAGGAAACTAAATCAGTCCAAAAAAACAGAAGAGGCTTTGTGGTGTGGGGAGAAAACAGAAGAAACAGGAAAACAATGAGATTATAAAAATAATATGGTAGAAAAACTATATTAATAATTGCACTCAACATAAAGTCTCCAGTTAAAAGACAAATATTTTTTAAAAATTTTTAAATAAGATATTCTGTTTATAAGAGACAACATAAAGACAAAGAAACGTTGCATGTAAAAAGACATAAAGTAAATATTAAACAAAAAGAAAAAGCTGGGGACGCCTGGGTGGCTCAGTCGGTTAAGTATCTGCCTTCGGCTCAGGTCATGATCCCAGAGTCCTGGGACAGAGTCCTGCATTGGGCTCCTTGCTCAGGGGGGAGCCTGCTTCTCCCTCTGCCTGCCTCTCTCCCTGCTTGTGCTCTGTCTCTCTCTCTGACAAATAAATAAAATCTTTAAAAAAAAAAAAGTAAAAACTGATATTGCTGTATTAATATTTTAAAAATGGATTTGAGATGAGAGATGGTCTTTCCCAATCTCATACATAAGGACTCTAACTCCCGACAGCCGAAAACCTTTTAAAAATAGCTATCAGGAACTGCTTTAAGGACTTCTCATTATCAACATGAAAGATGTCACTGGAAGAACATAAGGAAATATTTAAATATGCCAAGGAAATTGACCTCAAAATTAGGAACACAAGGATGCTTGCTTTTACCACCGCTATGCAACATATTACTGGAAGATCTAGCCAGATCAACAGAAGAAAAGAAAAGAAAAGACATTCAATTTGGAAAGAAGTACAACTACCTCCTTTCACTGATAACACGATCCTATATAAACAAAAAATCCTGAAGGGTCCACAAGAAAGCTACTAGAGCTAACAAATGAATTCAGCAGAGATGCAGGATGTAACATGAACATGCAAAAATTGGTTTTGTTTCTATACACCAACAATGAAAAATCCAAAAAGGAAATTAAGAAAGCAGTTCCATTTACAATAGCCTCCAAAAGAATAAAACACCTAGGAATAAACTTAACCAAGAAGGTCAAAGACTTGTATACTGAAAATTACAAAACACTGCTGAAAGAAATTGAAGTAGATCTATAAAAATGGAAATACAACTAGTGTTCATGGATTCAAAGACTTAATACTGTCAGGATATGTCAATATAACCCAAAGTGATCTGTAGATTCAACACAACCCCTATCAAAATTCCAACAGCCTTTTTTGCAGAAATGGAAAAGTAGATTCTCAAATCATATGGAATCAAAGGGGCCTTAAATAACAAAACAATCTTGAAAAAGAAGAAAAAAGTTGGTGGACTCACACTTTGCAATGTCAAAAGTCATTACAACCCCACAACAATCAAAATAGTGTAGAGCTGCCATAAGGATGGAAATAGAGCCCAAATGAATAAAATTCAGAGAATAGAAATAAACCTATACATCTATGGCCAACTGATTTTCCACAAGGTTTTAAGTCCATTCGATGAAGAAAGAATAGTCTCTTCAACAAATAAGGCCAGGACAAGTGGATTTCTACATGCAAAAGAAAGAAACTGAACCCCTATTTCATACCATATACAAAAATTACTCAAAATGGATCAAAGATCTAAACATAAGAACTAAAATCATAAAACTTTTAAAAAACATACAAGTAAATCTTCATGTCCTTGGATTTGACAATGGATTGTTAGAGATGACATCAAAAGCATAAGCAACAAAAGAAAAAACAGATAAACTGGACTTCATAAAAAATAAAAATCTTGTGCATTAAAGACCATTATCAACAAAGTGAAAAGACAACCTAGAGAATGGAAGAAAATATCTACAAATCATATATCTGATAAAGTGTTAATACCCAGAATATATAAAGACCTACAACTCAACAACAAAAAGACAAGCAACCCAATTAAAAAAATGAGCAATGGACTTGAATACACATTTCTCTAGACCAGAGATACAAATGGCTAATAAGCACATGAAAAGATACTCAACATCACTAATCATTAGAGAAATGCAAATCAAAAGCACAACAAGGAACCATTCAACATCCACTAGGATGGCTATAATTAAAATTTAAAAAGCAAAGCAAAAACAGAAAATAACAAGTATTGACAAAGATGGGAAGAAATCAGAACACTCATGGTAGAAATGTAAAATGGTGTAGCCACTGTGGAAACCATCTGGTGGTTCCTCAAAAAATTAAATACAGAATAACAATATAACATATCAATTCCACTCTTAGGTATACATACATACATACAGATGTGCTGTGTGTGTGTGTGTGTGTGTATATATATATATATATTTATATATATATATATATATATAATAAAATACTATTCAGCCATAAAAAAGAAGGAAATCTTGCCATTTTCAACAACATGGATCAACCTTGAGGGCAATATACTAGTGAAGTCAGACAGAAAGACAAATACTATATGACCTCGCTTATATGTAGAATCTTAAAAAAAAAAAAAAAAACCTCATACAGAGAACAGATTGGTGGTTGCCAGAGGTGGGAGTGGGGGATGGGGTGACATTGGGTGAAGGAGGTCAAAAGGTACAAACTTCCAGTTACAAAATAAGTAAGTCATGGAAATGTAATGTACACAGCATGGTGACTATAGTTAAAATATTGTACTGTATATTTGAAAATTGCTAAGAGAATAGATCTCAAAAGTTCTCATCACAAGGATAGTAAAATTATGTGGGCTAATGGATATTAACTAGACTTTTTGTGGTGATCGATCATTTCACAATATATACAAATATTGAATCATTATGTTGAATACCCAAAACTAATAAATGTATGTCAATTACATCTCAGCAAAAAAAAAGTAGAATAGTGGTTGATAGGGGTAAGGGCTCCGGGAAAATGGGAGTTATTGCTTTGGGTATAGAGTTTCTTTTTCTTTTTTTTTTTTTTCATGATAAACATTTTTATTTTTAAACACCGAATTGTACATCTTTCATAACAAAGATGAAATTCCAGCCTGTTTTTTAAAAATAATTATACTTACTAATACTTCTACATTTTTTTAATAGAAGCCAACTTCCTCTAAATTTTCAGCTTCATTCCATAACTTTTACAGAATCATAATCTCTTGAATATATTTCCAATATCCTTTAAAAAATAAAAAATTCATACAAGATAATTTTATTTAACATAGTAAAACTTAACAGGTTACAGTATAACTACCAACCTTCTGGCTATCACCGAATACTTTTCCACTACAGAAAAGCCAACATGTTGGGGTAATCAATTCTCTGTATTTACTTTTATTAAAAAGAGGTTTTTGGTAGTGAGAACAAATAATCTCTCATTTGTTGCTTGAAAGCCTAAAATAGGATCATTGGTTTCTAGGCTTGCTACTTGCTGCTTAGCAACCTGTCCTATTTGCCTGCCTTCCTTTCTGTTGTAAAGTACAGTGGACATGGGAGTAGGCTGACGGTAGATGAATACTCGACGAAGGCATTCGCATAGGGCTGCATAGGAGTAATTGGGAGCCCAGGCAAAAAATTTTTTGTCTCTCTTGGATGCTTGGACGTAGCCTAAAGCATTGAAAGTTGCAATATGTTCCCACATATCATCTTGTTTGCTGGAGTGTGGTTGCCAGAGTAGGGCATCAACATCATGGCGCAAACAGAAGCAGGGCATTTCTTTAGGATCCACTATGACAGAGAAAAGGTACTGGTTGCTTCCAAGATTCACCACATGAGTAGTTTTTAATGTACTGCCATCAAATCTGCATAAACTGGAGCTCTCTTCAAAGAAAATGTCACATTCTTCTAACTCTTGAGCATTATAAGGAGGTTTTTCTTTCTTTTTTTTTTTTTCTTTTTTTAAGATTTTATTTATTTATTTGACAGAGAGAGACACAGCGAGAGAGGGAACACAAGCAGGGGGAGTGGGAGAGGGAGAAGCAGGCTCCCCGCCGAGCAGGGAGCCGGACGTGGGACTCGATCCCAGGACCCTGGGATCACAACCTGAGCCAAAGGCAGTCGCTCAACTGACTGAGCCACCCAGGCGCCCCCAGGAGGTTTTTCTTTATCTGGATTTGGATTCAGTTCTTCAGAGGTCAAATGCATTAAACATTTAGCTATTGCAGCACACTGGGCTGAGTCTCTTATAAACTCTCCTTGCTCATCACTGACCACTAGCTCTGGCCACGTTAGTCCTTCATTCTTTTTAATCAAGAAAATCTCCAAGCAATTATTCTCTTTAATTACCCATGTACTGCTTTCTTGATCAATAGATGAATAGAGATTTCCTTCCAGAAACCTCTGAGCCTTCAGCACAATGTTGATGTGATCAGGCAAAAACTGTACTTGAATGTCCTCCTTAGAACTAACTGCCTTCTGGAAGCCGTATTGTTACTGTCAAATCATCTTCAGTCTGTTGCCAGTAATACAGAGGTTCTTCGATTTTCTCTGACATGTTCTCATTCTTATTTTCTTCAAGATCTTGACCAACATGAACAAATGTGAAGGACCTGTAGGAGACAATCATCAGACCCTTCCCATCAGGCTCAATAGCAGCATAATGTGGTACTGACTTTCCACGGAGAATATCACGTTTAATAATTTTGTATTTGTTATTATCTTTGTTTTTTCTGATAGTGACCCACTCCAAAGAAACATAGAATCCACTTCCTTTCATATCCAATTCCTCTTTCTCTATTTGAAGAAGTAAGATAGTTACTGAATGTTCTTCAGCATTCAGCAGTGAGACACTGTGAATTATGATAAAAGGATTGCCAAGCTCTTCATTAAACATAATCTCCCATTTTTCAGAAGCACTATTTCCATGTTCACCTGTACCAATGAGATATAATCGTCCAGTTCCATCTGACAAGGTAACCCAGGTAGAAGATGTGAAATGGATAGATGCACAAAGACGACTGTCGTATGCTGTCAAATCTGTGGGAAGTTGAAACACTTCTCGTGGTTTTCCTAAAGCAGTGTCCAGCATCACTGTTAAATTCATAACTCTTCCAAGGTTATCAATGTAGTAGACACTGTCTTGATACCATGAATCACAGTGTAAGTAATTATACATTCCAAAAGCATGCATGTGTTCCAGTGTATATTGATCATCTTGAAGTTTTACTTCTGCCACGGCTGCATCAAGCTCCAGCTGGTAGCAGGGCAGCGGCTTGAGGGAGAGCTTGTAACCCTCGAAACGGGGATCCAACAGAGGTCTCTTCACACGCAGAGAGCAATTAGCAGCCACTCCATAGCCTTCCTGGGTCATAGCGTGAGAATTAATAAAGCTCCTGTTGAAAGGTCTGCGCCTCGCTCATAGCAACGAGGCTCCCAGGCGGAGTGGTTCCCATCCCGGAAAACGCTTGGGTATAGAGTTTCTGATGAAAAGGTTTCAGGAATAGATAGTGGTGATGATTGTACAATATTGTGAATATAATTAGTGTCACTGAATTGTATATTCAAAAATGGTTAAAATGGCAAATTTTAGGGTATATTTATTTTACACAATTAAAAAAGGAAAAAATATATCAAGGATGAAGAACACATATGTAATTTCTAACTTGCATGTGTGAGCACCCTGCATATGTAGTGTTATGGAAAATTCTCCAACATATATGTTTAAGGGGGAAAATAGCGTAACAATTTTTTGTTTCCTTTTTAAAAAGGAAAAGGGAGTAGAATAGGGAGATTATATATATATACACACACACACACATACTCGTCTGTAATAAAACATGAGGAAGGATATCTAATGACTTTAACTCCACATAATTGGAAAGACTTTAAAAGTCTGACAATATCAAGTGTTGACAAGGATGTAGATCAACAGGAATGCACATATACCATTGATGATACAATCACCCAATGGTGTAACCTCTTTGGAAATGAATTTGGCAATTTCCAGCAAATAGTTACATATCTTTCAGCCCAGCATTTTCATTCCTACCTGCCCCTAGATCAGTGCTTTCTAATAAAATTTTCTGCATTGATGGAAATATTCTGTATCTATGCTTTTCAATATGGTAATCAGTGGCCACATGTGATCTACTGAGCGAGGAACGGAATTCTTAATTTCATTTAATTTAAAATGAAATTTAAATAGCCACATGTGATAGTAACTACTGCAGTAGACGATGCAGTCCTAGAACTCACACATGTGCATGAGAAGATATATATAAACTGTTCATCTCAGCCTTGTTCGTAGTTACAAAAAATTGGAATCTGCTAATAGAAAAATGGATTTTAAAATTGCGTGGTATTTAAGTAACATAACATCAAAAGTGAAAACAAATGAATGAGGGCTACAGGTATTAAGAGGGCTAAAGCACAAAGCAATGTTAAAGGAAAAAGCAGGTTGCAGATAGATGCATGAAATAGCAAACAAAACATATATAAAGTTTAAAAACATCTGAAGAAATATATAATATTACTTGCATAAATATACATGCATACGTAAAAAGAAAAAAAGGATATTATTATCCCAGTACTCCCTAATACACTCAAAGGAACAATGATTACTGGTCCCAGTACTGAGACAATTAGGCCTATTCCAGGAGCTCAGCACCATGTCTTTGGCCGCACACCCTAGGGAAGCCAGGCATTGAAAACAGACAGAGAGCAGACATAGAAAAAAGTAGTGACAGCAGATATCCTATGTCATTTCCCAATCTTGGTTTCAGGGCAAAGCATTCTTAATGTCGATATTTTCTCCCGACTCTTCTGAGCCAGGGACCCCACTGGTATTGTTTTCATTAATCCAGAGACCACACTCTTAAATTCTTTTTTTTTTTTTAAAGATTTTTTTTTTTAAAGATTTTATTTATTTATTTGAGAGAGAGAATGAGATAGAGAGAGAGAGCATGAGAAGGGGGAGGGTCAGAGGGGGAAGCAGACTCCCTGCTGAGCAGGGAGCCCGATGCGGAACTCGATCCCGGGACTCCAGGATCATGACCTGAGCCGAAGGCAGTCGCTTAACCAACTGAGCCACCCAGGCGCCCCCACATTCTTAAATTCTTAAGAAATCATCTATGCTTATTTCTATACCCATGTAGCAATTATTTTTGAAATTTTTAGCAATGTGATACCATAATATAATAAAAAAATATTTTTTGTTTTAAACTTACAACTTCTCTGGGAGAAGTCACTGAAGAAGCATGTCGAGGAACACTCACTGGCTGTCTAGAAGCTTTTGCTTGGTTTTTGCCATCTGATCTGAAAGAGACGATTACTTTTGAGCTAAGGTAAGATTAGATCGTTTCTACGTGACATGTTACACATGCATTGCATTTTCTGAGAAATAGAATAATGATGTTCGTAGTGGTGGTAATGATGGTCACAATGACAGCTAAAATCTTTATGGCATGTTTAACAGTTCACACATTTTTCATCTTTACAGTACTAGAAAGTTTCATTAACCCCATTTTAAAATTAAATAACCTGAAATTCTAAGGAACCATAAAATTTGGCCAATTAGGCCAGTGTTTGTTTCCAAACTTTTCTCCTCAGGTCTTCCTCAAATCAAAGAGTAAATGCATATTCTAAGGCTGAATACACAAAACATGAAGTAGTCATTCTAAAAATTAGGAAGCCCAAGAGGAGCAAAGAAGCTGGTTGGAAAGATAGCAACTAAATTTTAGACATGCTGAGGCGACAGCAAGTCAGCTCAGTAGAGATGTATAGGAGAGAGCTACGGGTATGGAACTAAAATTTCAGAGATGCAGACTGGAGAATTATCTATGGATTGGTCGGTTCCAGTACAATAGGAAGTAAGAGAAAGAAAGAATAGGAAGATAAATCTGTTTTAGAATATGTTAATATATTAAAGCTAACATCAGGATACCCTAGCAAAATATTATATCCTAAGTAAGAAATCACTATCATAATAAACTAGTTTTTTATCATAATAAAAATGAGTTTTTAAGTAATTACATTGTGCCAGCAATGTGCTATGGATTTTATTTGTTAATACGTTCCCATTTAATCCTCACATCAACCCTAAGAGACAGGTAATATTATTCCTATTTCAGAGGAAGTAAACCAAAGCTCAGAGAGTTTTATTTATTATTCCAGTTCATAATTCTAGCAAATGGCAAACGGATTACAAGGCTATGCTAATATATGTTGTATTCTAATGCCAACATGTTAGAAGTGATAGTTGAGAGACAGTCGTACAAGAGTCTGACACATAGACCAGAAATGTCAAGTGTCTGAATTTTGACAGCCCTTCCCTCCACCAAAACTTATTTCTTAAAAACTTGTAATTCACAAAATATGCTTTCAATATTTGAAACACTCTTTGAAGCTGATACTTCAAACAGACATGGAAGACAATTTTTTGACATTTATGTTTTTTACCTTTATCTCATATTTTAATCTCGAATTAAGAAGCGCAATTAAAAAGTTGTAGCCCAAAATTATATTCACCCCCAGTACCAGAAATCAATGTCAAACAAGATGAACCTTACGGGCTATTTTCAGTAGCTTATAATCCTTTCCCCTCACCGTTATTAGAGGTGGCTGAGTCACCACTATCCTTTGATCCCAACTAACTCTTAGAACCCTATTTTTAAACCAACCCCTATGATATGACTATCATCATTAATAATTACTTTAAATTATTTAATATGAATTTAAAAGAAAAAAATCTAAGTACTCATATGTTTGTGATCTCTTCTTTCGGAAGTAGCTTTTCCACAGTTGATCTCTCTTGATGAAGACAAAAGCAGCAAGTACAATAAGGGGAACAATTGCAAAAAAGAATACCAGAAGTCCATCTCTCAATGCAGTATTCTTTTCTAGAGGAAAAAAAATTATATTAATGATCATTAAATTAGAAGTTAATGCATATTAACTAAAACATAGTAGGTGATTATAAATGTTTTACATTAATTTTCACATTGTTCAAGTCAAACTGACAGAAATTGAATACATTGAGAAGTCTTGCTCATACCTCAGCCCTGCCTACTTCATTTTTGCCTTCCCATTAGACAACCACTTTCATTAGTTTCCTATACAATCTTATACTATTTCTTCATGCAAATAAAAGCAAAAAATAAAGTACACTTTTATTGCCAACCTTTTCTTATACACAAGTTAGCATATCATAAGCACTATTTAGCACATCATTTTTTTTCACTTATCTATATATCTTCCTAAACCATACATAGAGGACCACCTCATTTTCTACACAAGTATACAAAACTCCATTACAAGGACATCCTATAGTTTATTTAACCAGTACCCTACCGATACTTTTATTTTTCCAATCTTTTGCTATTCTAAAACAATGTGATAATAAATAACTTTGTACCTATGGGATATCATACTGGTGCAGGTATATATATAGAATAATCTTGCAGAAGTAGAACTGTTATATCAGAGAGTAAATGCATTCATGATTTTTTAAAGTAGTGTCAAATTATCCGCCACAGTGGTGGTTACAATTTAGCATGCCAGCCAGCAACATACAAGAATTCCTCACAGCTTCACCCATAGAGTCAAACTTCTGCATTTGCCAACCTAAGAGGTGAAAAATTGTATTTCATATAATTTTAATTTATATTCTTCTTTATACTATGAGGTGAGCAACTGTTCATGTGTAAGGAAATATTGTATTTCTTTTTTCTGCTCAGTCTATTTTCTATTGGACTATTGTTTCCTTTCTTCTCAGTTTCTAAAAGCTCTTTATGTATTAGGAAATTACCTTTGTTTGTGATATGAGTTGGAAGTATTTTCCCTACTTTGTCATTTGTCTTAAGATACAATGCTTTTCTTCATGCCTAAGTTTATTATTATTTTTAGGTCATTGAATTTATTAATCTTATTTTTTATGGCTTCTGGGTTTTAAGACTTATTATAAATTTTAAAATTCATTAATTCACTTTAATTTGATCTATTCCATGTTCTTTAGAAAAAGGATATAGTAAGTATAAACAGCAGTGATAAGCTGTAAAGTTGTCCACATAATTTTAAGTTTGTAAAAGTACCAGAAATTTCTGTTGAAACTTGTATGAAACTACATGAAATAACATTCAACCCAATTAAAAATAATAGGAAGAATTAAAGTCAGCTTGATCTCTCATTTTATACTTACTAATGAGTAGACAGAATTTAAATAAAAGCATCCAAACCTGGCAAGGTTATGTTGAAACTGATACCTTCATACTGTCAGTGACATTAACACAAATTCATTTGAAATTTTGGTCAAGGACCATTAAAAGGATTATACCTTCAACCTAATAATCTCATTCCTGGCAATTTATCCCTCAACTGGAAAAAGTACATAACTACTAAGATGTACAGTACAAAGTTATTGATGGCATATCAAAAACTTAGAAACAACCTAAATGTCAAATAATTAGAAAACAGCTAAGGCAAGTTATGGCACAGCCACTCAATGAAATGATACATGGTCATTAAAATCCGTAGTTCCAACTTCGACTTCTAGCCAAGATGGAGTAACAGGGACCAGATTTATCCTGGGAGCTATAACAACCAGGAAACCAGGCAAAATACATTAAGCAACAGTGTTCAAGACATTGGGCAACAGATAAAGAAAAGCGATCCCTGAGACACAGAAGACAAGTAAGGCAAGCCTTACACTTGTCCCAGTTTGCTGCCTAGGGAAAGTTAACAGATCATAATGAGAGGTGAGGGAACCCAAGCAAAGCTCAGTGGTCTCCTTGAATTGAGGAGATGGAGCTGGTTGTCTGAGGAAGCCAAGGCAACTAGAGTTCACTGAGCAAAGTATTAGAAGGGAGAGCTACACAGGCATAACTTGAAAGATCTGCAGAGGGTTCCTCTCAAATATTCAGCTAGGTACTGAGCTATGTATGCATGTAAAGAAACCATCTGAAGCCAGAGAAAGAATCCTCTGAGAGGATTAGTGGGCGCAAACCCCCAGATCACACCGGATGAGGAAGGTGCCTATTCCTACCATTCACAGCAGAAAACTTCATAATCAGTATGGCACTGAGTAGAATAAACAGAAGGCTTTTTGCCTCGGTAATAGGGCAAAATCAGCACTAGACTAAATGTTCAGGTCCTGCCTAATAGAGCTTAAAAGCAAGACCCAAAAGGATCAAACTACGTCCAAGTAACATAAGCACATGACAATAAAGCTCATCAATAGAAATCCCAGAATATCTACTATACAAAAAGGCAAAATTCATAGTTTCTGGCATCCAGTGGGGGGAAAAAAATTACAGGATATGCAAAGAAGAAACATATGACCCAAAATGAAGAGAAAAATCAATCAGTCAAAACTAAGAAATGATACAGATGATAGAATTAGTAGACAAAGACACTTGAAGTTATTCTAACTGTATTACACATGTTCAAGAAGCTAGAGTAAAGATCAAACATGCTACATAGAGACATGAAAGTTATAAAAAAAAGAAAAAGAAAAACAGAACTTACAGAAACAAAACCTACAATGTCTATGATAAAAAACACACTGGATGGAATTAATGGCAGATCAGACATCACAGAATAAGAGTGAACTTGAAGAATAATAATAGAAACTATTCAAAATTTAATACAGAAAATAAAGAATTAAAAAAAAAAGGGGCGCCTGGGTGGCTCAGTTGGTTAAGCGACTGCCTTCGGCTCAGGTCATGATCCTGGAGTCCTGGGATCGAGTCCCACATCGGGCTCCCTGCTCAGCGGGGAGTCTGCTTCTCCCTCTGACCCTCCTCCCTCTCATGCTCTCTGTCTCTCATTGTCTCTCTCGCAAATAAATAAAATCTTAAAAAAAAAAAAAAAAAAAAAGCAATTCAGTGAGATGTGAAAAAACTCCAACTAGCCAAATATACATGCAATTGGAGTCCTGAAGGAGAAGAAGAAAGACAGAAAAAATATTTGAAGAAATAATGACCACAATCTTCCCAAATTTGAAGGAAACTATAAAAGCACAAATGCAAAAAGGCCAACAAATCCCAAGCACACCAAGGCACATTATAATCAAATACTAAAAACCAGAGATAAAGAGAAAATCTTACAAGCAACCAGAGTAAAAAAGACACTTAAAAAAAAAAAGACCAAGGGGCGCCTGGGTGGCTCAGTTGGTTAAGCGACTGCCTTCGGCTCAGGTCATGATCCTGGAGTCCCGAGATCGAGTCCCACATCAGGCTCCCTGCTCAGCAGGGAGTCTGCTTCTCCCTCTGACCTTCCTCCCTCTCATGCTCTCTGTCTCTCATTCTCTCTCTAGCAAATAAATAAAATCTTAAAAAAAAAAAAAAAAAAAAGACCAAAAAAGAAAAGATGATGGCCCATTTCTCAGGAAAAGTAATGCCAGCCAGAAGACAATGGAGAAGCATCTTTAAAAAAGTAAATGTGGGGGGTAGGGGAGGACACAGACTGTCACCCTTAAATTCTTTACCCAGTTATCTTTCAAGAAGGAAGCAAAATAAAAACTTTTTAAGATATGGAAAAACTAGGGGCACCTGGATGACTCAGTCAGTTGAGGGTCCGACTCTCAATTTCAGCTCGGGTCATGATCTCAGGGTCATGAGATGGAGCCCCATGTTGGGCTCTGTGCTCAGCACGGAGTCTGCTTGTCCCTTTCCCTCTGCTCCCCGACCTCCCACCCCCGCTCATTCTCTCTCTCTCTTTCAAATAAATAAATAAATAAAAATCTTAAAAAAAAAGAAAAAAAGATATACAAACCTAAAAGTATTAGTAACTGGAAGACCTACATTATAAGAAATGTGAAAATAAGTCCATCCAGTAATTTTACACACAAATATTAAGAGCATCAGAAATGGTAACTATGTGGGTAAATATAAAGACCTTTTCTATCATTTAAATCAATTTAAAAGGGGTGCCTGCAGGGCACCTGGGTGTCTCAGTCATTAAGCGGCTGCCTTCAGCTCAGGTCAATGATCCCAGGGTCCTGGGATTGAGCCCCACATCAGAATCCCTGCTCTGCGGGAAACCTGCTTCTCCCTCTCCCACTCCCCCTGCTTGTGTGTTCCTTCTCTCACTGTCTCTCTCCCTCTGTGTCAAAAAATAAATAAAATCTTTAAAAAAAAAAAGCGGGGGGAGTGCCTGGGTGGCTCAGTCGGTTAGGCATCTTCCTTCAGTTCAGGTCATGATCCCAGGGTCCTGGGACTGAGCCCTACATCGGGCTCCCTGCTCTGCGGAGAGTTGGCTTCTCCCTCTCCCTCTGCCTGCAGCTCCCCCTGCATGTGCTCTCTCTCTCTCTTTCAAATAAATAAAATCTTTAAAAAAATAAATTGCCCGCATCCTCCACCAAAACTAACTAAATAAATAAATTTAAAAGATAACCAACTGTTTAAAGCAGAAATAATAACAATGTATGGTAGGGGTCATAACATATGTAGAAGTATGACAACAATAGCACAAAAGCCAGGAGAGAAATGGAAGAAGCAGAGTGAAGTGGTAAAATATCACATGAAGAGAGATTGTGATAGAAAAATATCAATATGACTGATTTAAACCAAAACATCAATAATCAAATTAAATGTAAGTGTCAAAACAAGTCAATTAAAATGCAAAGATTGGCAGACTGACTAAAAGAGCAAAACCAAGAGGTGCCTGGCTGGCTCAGTCTGTAGAGTATGCAACACTTGATCCCAGGGTTGTGAGTTCAAGCCCCATGCGGGGAGTGGAGCCTACTTAAAAAACAAAGCAAAAAGAAAAAAAAAAAACAAGACCAAATTATATCTTGCCTACCAGAAATCCACTTTAAAGACTCATAAGCCTCTGCACTGTGCGTGGAGCCTGCTTAGGATTCTTTCTCTCCCTCTCTCTCTGCCCCTCTCCCCTTGCCCCTGCTCACACACACCCTCTTGCTCTCTCTCATTCTAAAAAAATAAAATAAAAAATATAAATAAATAAATAAATAAATAAATAAATAAATAAATATAAAGACAGAAACAGATTAAAAATGGAAGAATGAGAACGGATTTCCCATGCTGACTAATCAAAAGAAATCTGGAGTAGCTATATTAATTCCTAATTGCACAGCACAGAATATTACCAGGTATAAAGACAGCTACTTCATAATGATAAAGGGGTTAATTTACCAACAGAACAGAACAGAGCTTCACAATACATAGAACAAAACCTGACAGAACTACAAGGACAAACGGGCAAATCAGCAGTTAGAATAACACCAGAGATTTCAATATTCCTCTCTCAATAACTGACAGAACAAGCATACAGAAATCAGTGAGGAGATCTAAAACTTAAACATCTGTCAACTAACATGAACTAATTATTTATAAAACACTCTAACCAATTATAGCAGATACGCATTCTTTTCAAGTGTACACAGACCTTTTTAATGAGATAAATCATAATCTGGGCCATAATACAAGTTTCAGAAAATATAAAAGTATGCAAGTCATATAAATTATGTCCCCTGACTACAGAGTAATAAATGGGTAATCAATAATATAGACTAAGATATCTGGAAAATCCCTCAGATACTTCAAAACAAAGCAAAGCATTTTTAAATAACTCACAAGTCAAAGAAAAAAATAAAAATATTTTAGAAGTTATTTTGAGCTGAATTAAAACAAAAACACAATATATCAAAATTGGTATACTGCAAAAAAAAAAAAAAGCAGTTTTAGAGGAAAACTGATAGCACTACAACACCTATATTAGAAAAAAGGTTTCAAATCAATGACCTCATCTTCTACCTTCAGAAACTAGAAAAAGAACAACAAATGAAACTCAAAGTAAGCAGACTGGGAGAAAATATTTACAAAGCACATATGTCATAAAGAACTTGAATAAAGAATAAAGAACTCAAGAAGACAACCTATCTAAAAACTGGACAAAATGATTTGAACAGACACATAACCTAAGATATGTGGATGGCAAATAAGCACACAAAAAAATGCTCAACATCATTAGGAATTAGAGAAATACCATTCATCTGCTAGAATGGCTAAAATTAAAAAGACTGACCATACCAAGTGTTGGGGAGGATGTGGAAAAATTAGAACCCTCAAATACAGCTGGAGAGAATATAAAGTGGTACAACCACTTTGGAAACAGTTGGGTAGTTTCTTAAAATGTGAAACATAAACATACTCTATGAGCCAACCATTCTTAGTATTTACCCAAGAGAAAGCAAGCATATATTCTCACTAGGAAGATCCTGGCGAACAAGGAGCTCATTCATAGTCTATTAGGGAAAAAAAATAAGTAAATAAGTAATTACTATAGTATGCGATAGTGCTTACAATAAAAGGAGAACAAATAGAAGAGGCATATTAATTCAGATTTAGGCAGTCAGGGAAAACTTTCGAGAAAATAAGGTATAAACTGAAATCTGAGTAGCCATTAGCCAAATTTCCACAATGTGAATATAATACTGTATGAAGACCAGAGGTAAGAGAGTAGTAGCCTATTAGAGGAAATAAAAGAAGTTACAATGTCTTTTTTTTTTTTTAAGATTTATTTAATTGAGAGTGAGCATGCGCCCATGCACACATACAGGAGAAAGGGCAGAGGGAGAGGGAGAGAGAGAATCTTAAGCAGACTCCCTGCTGAGCCCAGAACCGGGTTCGGGGCTCAATCCCACAACCCTGAGATCATAATTTGAGCCAAAATCAAGAGCCAGACCCCCAACCAACGGAGCCACACAGGCACCCCAAGAAGTTACAATGTCTTAAGCATAGTGAAAAGAGGCTGGAAAGTTAAGCTAGGGGCAAATCATAGAGGGTATTTAAACCACGTTAAGGATTTCTGGACCTCATCCTAATAGCAATGTAGAAGCAGGACAGTGACATAATTAAAACAATTCCTGAAGAGAAACACTAAAATTCTGTATTGTAGTATGGAACATGGATTATAGGAAGCAAGATGAGAAAGAGGGAGCCTAGTCAAGAGGCTTTTATGTAAATCTGGGCAAGAAATTGAAGGTAATTAATAGGGATTAAAAAAATAGAAACTTCATGGGAAATTTAGGAGGCAGAATCAACATATTTAGTATATAACCAATGTGGGAAGTGAGGGAGAAGTACAAGGATGCCCAATTTCTGACACCGGCCACTGGGTGATCAACTAATTTTCTTCTATATTACTTGCCATTGTATGTAGGTCCACTGTCCACACTTCCTCCATAGCCTTTAGTCTCACAATTTGGGGGAGCCCAGCCATTTTCACAGTGACAATTCTTATTGCTATTACATACCTTCAAAACAATCAGAAAACCACTTTGGTTAATTGTGAATAATGCTCTGCATCATAAACTCAAGAACAGAAACCAAGAAAAAGGACTAAATTCATGCAAATCCACAGTAACTCTTTTAAAGAATGAAAAATTTGTCAGATATCTAAATTCCCCCGTATCTAAAAATCTGGGAAAGTCTCACCTAACCCTCATTCCCTCATTGGGAATTCTCATGATTCAATGCTACTTTCATGAACAAACCCAAAGAGAATATTACCTACCCCATGTCCATGACACTTTTTCTGAATATCACAGTCATAATTCAGAACAGAAGCATTTACACATTGGAAGTTTCTACAAATCTGAAAAAAGAAAATGAAATAATGAGTAAGGAAAATTTGAACACATTCATCAAGTGCCCAGAAGAAAAGAGCTAGGCACAGATTATTTCATGCTGAATTACTTTAAACTTCCAAGGAATTACTGACATATTATATATATGAAAATGTACTAGCACTTTGAAAAATGCCATTGGTATTTTGATTGGGATGGCATTGAAAATGTAGAAAAATAAGTGAAATTAACATAGAACTATCAAAAAAGACAAGGATGACACAAAAGCCAAAAACAATGATAAAATTATAATCTATCCTTCCATTCAAATACAGATGTGAAAACCCTAAGTAAAATATTCACAGACTTTTTCAAATCAAAAGTAACCAGATAGAGTTGATAACACTATTATAAGAAAGGTCAATGATAGGAAATCTATTACCATAATACCTCACATAAATTGTCATTATTACAAGATATCAAAACAGTATTCCATAAAATTTAAAACTCAATTTAATTTTTAAAGTTCTTCCAAAATAAGAATAAAAGTTTACTTTGTTGATAAGATAAAACCTATCCTTCTAGTATCATGATTAATGATGAATTAATAGAGGCATTTCTGTTAAAAGCACTATTGAAAATAAGTCATTATCTTATGTAGTCCTAGAAATTCTGAGATATGAAACACAAATGAGTCCTAAATATTGAAAGAGATATAAAAAGTATCATTACATGAGGAAAATATTACAGACCTAAAGGAATCAGCTAAAAACTTATTAGAAATTTTCCAGTTTTCCAGAAAAAAACTTACGAAAAACTGTTCCTTAGGGATAAGTTAGAAAAAAAGACTAACTTTTCCTAAAGGTTATGGAATGCTATTTTAAAATTTTATTAAGCAACCAACTACACAAAATCAGAATGTTTAAATGCTCTAATGAAATAAAGAATAATTAGAGAATAATGCAATATCAATAGATACCTTTTTTATTATTCTAAAAATACTTGGGTTTCAACATTATTGCAAAGTCAGAGGATCCCCAAATTCTCCAATAACTCAGTTAATTTTTAAATAAGAACTATATTCATGTGATTAGGAATTTTTAAAGTACAGAAGTAGTAAGTCACTCCTCACCTGTCCTCCACCCACCCATGTCTCTGAATAAAAATTTCCAAGATACTTTTTCATATATGTATGAGCTTTAGAGGAGATATTTACCAATAGCTTCTCTATTCAGCTAAAATGAGACTTTTGTTTCAATAAGTTACAGTGGATGATTGAAGCATTAAATAAGAAATAAGTAATAAGATGAAATGTGTTAATATCTGGCAGACTCACTTTAGGGAACAGAATTTCTTAGTTCTTAGTAGAAAAGGGTGTTCTGACTGGCATTGTCTACTCTGTGGAATGGGTAGGACCAAACTGGGAGGAATACCCTGATAAATTGCTTGAGTGGGGTAAAGTAAGACCATCCTCCTCCAACACTACCCAGCCTCCACCACCACCACCAACCACAAGTGAAGGAGGGTAGATGAAGTCAACTTTAGGACTTCTTGCTTACTGATTTCAGGATATGACTTTGGAGCCATAGCTGAACTACCTAGGATAATAAAAAAGGAGCTGAAGAGTTCTCTTTTTCCATTTCTTTTCCCACTTAACGTTTAGCTCCTCCCCTAAATAAATGTTGAATAAATACATAAAGCTTGAATCTAATATCACACTATATGTTAACTAAATTGACTTTAAATAAAAAACTGTGTGTGTGTGTGTGTATATTGTCAGCCTGCTCAAAGTCTCCAGAGTCCAGCTTTTGGTAGAGACCAAAAAGGACAGGATCCAACCTATCCTATTTTACCACTATAGAAAATGTTTGGTGTTTCATTCCATCAGTATATAAGTATAGGTACATACACCAAGCATTTGCTACCCTTGTACATGAATGTTGTTGACATAGTAATACAACACAAAAAGACAAAATTTTAAAATAAAACACAAAAAGATAAATTATTACCATCTTGTTGAAAAGTAAATTGACAGTTTCTATCAAATTTTAAATGTATATATCCCTTAATTTAAAAATCTATTCCAGGAAATCTATCCTGAGATTAGGGGTGCCTGGGTGGCTCAGTTGGTTAAGCATCTGCCTTCAGCTCAGGTCATGATCCCAAAGTCCTGGGATCAAGCCCCATGTCAGGTTCCTTGCTCAGTGGGGGGTCTACTTCTCCCTCTGGCCCTTCCCCCAACTCATGCTCTCTCTCTCCCTCCCTCTCAAATAAATAAATAAAATATTATTTTTTTAAAAGTGGATGAGATTAAATGTAGAAGAGTGTTCAGTGCTGGTAAAGTCAACCAACCAACCAACTACAGACAATATAAACTTCTGCAATGTGGTTAAGTCAAGAGTGTATCTATAATGGAATGAAGTAAATTTCCATATAATGACATGAAGGATCTCTGCACTGTGCTATTGAGTAAAAACATTTCAGAACATTATTTAAAGTCTCATCCCAAAGTCTAATGGGGTGGTGGGGAGTATATCCACTTGCAAATGCCCAGAAAGAGAACTGGACAGATATAAAACATAGTGTTAACAATAGTTACCCCTAGAAAATGAGTTTCAAAAAAGGGGAAATTAATAGGGTATCAGCAGGGGACCTTTATTTTTTGTTCTCCACAATATTTTTGAATTTTTAGCAATGAAAATGTGATCTTCCCATAATCTTTTTATTTTTTTAAAGATTTTATTTATTCATTTGAGAGACAGAGAGAGAGAGCACAAGGGGGAGAGGCAGAGGGAGAGGGACAAGGAGACTCCCTGCTGAGCTGGGATCTCAACAGGACACCGGGCTCAATCCCAGGACCTGGAGATCATGACCTGAGTGGAAGGCAGACGCTTAACCATCTAAGCCACCTAGACTCCCCTTCCCATAATCTTTTTAAAAAATTTTTTCCAAAAGAAGAAAAAACTTAGATTGGGCCATGAAATAATATGTAATCATATGCTATTCATAAAGCTCATGCTTAAAACAAAATGACTCTGAAAAGAGTTGGACAAAACTTCTATTAGGCAAACTTAAATATAAAGAAAGTATGATAACACTATCAATTAAGGTAAAATTTAAGACAAAACCATGAAGATATACCAAAGGGACATTTTGAACCAATAAAAGATAGAACTCACAACTAAAATGTAATTAGTCGACAAACTCTGCCACAAACATAGATTCAGCATTCTTAGTGCAAAAAATGTTATACAAGGGGGGAATGAAAACAGAAAGCTACTAGGAGACTTTTACATTCCTTTCTCTAAATCTTGAACACATTAAGAACAACACATAAGAATGTGAAAGATCTGAAAATATAATTATCAAACACTCTTCAAATGCAATCGGAATATTTATCCAAGAGTGAACATAGAGTCAACTCATTAAACATGGATGTTTCATTCCTAGAAATGACCAAAGATATTAAACCAAGCACCAAATCTGATGTGAACACCTGATAGCTTTTACAGCCATCAAAGCATGCCCAATTTCCAAAGCAGAGTCATTTTCATAGTCAGGATATCTTTTTGCCATCTCTTTCTTACATTTTGGGAAAGGGAAAAGGCATGTTTTGTTGGTTATGATTTTTCAAACCAGCACTTTCTGATATAGCAATTGGCTCAGAGAAAAATCTCATAACTTTGATAACACATAAACATTTTTAAGTAATCAAGCATTCCAGTAAACTGAATCACCACTGTCATAAATTTTTCCCACCATAGAATCACTTAGCCTATGAATGACAACAAAAGTCTCTAAATGTCAATGCCATACTATTCTCAACCGAGCTGATAGAACACTTCTAAACTGACTCTGAAGAACAGGGTACCAGTTTACCTTCGTTTTTTCATTTAATTTTTTTAAAGAAAATACACTGCACATGGCTAAAAGTCAAATAGTGCTTAACGTGTTTATGATGAAACAACTCCACGACTCATTTCTATCTACTCTGCCAATCCAGCAATCTGGAAGCAACTTCATTTTTTTCTGATAATTCCCTCCCTATTTTTAATTAGTATATTATTTCTTTTTTGCTTTCTTTCTTTTTTTTTTTTTTTTTTTTTTGGCGGGGGGTGGGCCGGTAGTTTCCCGTCTTTTTTTTTTTTAATTGAAGTATATATATTCATAAAATATTAGTTTCAGGTGTACAACACAGTGATTAGACAATTATATACATTACAAATCACCAAGATAAGTGTAGTTACCATCTGTCATCGTGCAAAGTTATTACAATATTATTGATTATATTCCCAATGCTGTGCTTTTTATCTCCATGACTTACTTTGTTATTTCTTGATTTATCTATTCCAGACTTCATCAACTCATCCCCTTTATGATAGATAAGAATTCAGCTTTCTTTCTTTTTTTTTTTTAAAGATTTTATTTATTTGAGAGAGAGAGAGTGAGAGAGAGCATGAGAGGGGAAGAGGGTCAGAGGGAGAAGCAGACTCCCCACTGAGTGGGGAGCCCAATGTGGGACTCGATCCTGGGACTCCAGGATCACGACCTGAGCCGAAGGCAGTCGCTTAATCAACTGAGCCACCCAGGCGCCCAAGAATTCAGCTTTCTAACATGAACCCAAATGCCCCTCCTTCATCTTCTCAAAGTAAATACTGCTTCATATTTACACCACTAATATTGGGATATTATCCCATCAGTACATTACACATCACTATTCCCTAAGCAAGTTCAGAACTAGATGAAAAACAAACAAACAAACAAACAAAAAACAGGGGAGCTGACAACAGGAAATTAACGTATCTTTATTTTCAATAAGGCATTTAACATGACTAAAGCAAACAGCAAAATGGGCTTCCTAATACTGCACCCCCAAAATCAAACTTACCTGCCTAATCACAGGTTGCTCTGGACAACCACAGGCCTCCCCCCACAAAAGCAGAGCCTGCCCTGCTAATTTTATTGCATGGCTGAGAGAGCAGACTAGAATGTACCCTCTCTGCAGGCAGGTAGATCTGAAAAGAGAAGTCAGAAGGGGCTAAGGCACCCATGCCCAGTGTCTTCTCCCAAACTCATTAATTACATCAATGAGTGAAAGAGGGTGTGAAAGAGGAGCACTGAGGCTGACAGCATTATTTATTTTTTTCCAGCTTTATTGAGATATAATTGATGTATAATATTGTGTGACTTTAAGGTATCTAACAGTGATTTTAAAAACTTGTATTCTGAGAAATGAGTGCCACAGTAGGGTTGGTTAACACCTCCATCACTCCACATAATTACCATTTCTTTTTTGTAGAAAATCTTAAATGAGAACATTTAAGATATACTCTTAGTACTTTCAGTATATAATACAGTGTTGTTATCTACGATCAAAATGCTAAATATTAGATTCCCAGAATTTATTCATCTTTAAACTGGAAATTTATACCCTTTGACTAACATCTCCCCATTTCCACCACCTCCTTACTTTAAGCCCCTGGCAATCACCATTTTACTTTCCTTTTCTATTAGTTCAGCTTTTTAGATTCCACATATAAGTTCATACAGTATTTGTCTTTCTCCATCTGACTTTTTTCAGTTAGCATAACAGCCTCAAGATACATCCATGTTGTCACAAGTGGCAGGATTTCCTTCTTTCTCATGGCTGAATAATATTCCATTGTATATACATACCACATCTTCTTTATCCATTCATTGGCTGATGGCCACTTAGGTTATCCTGGCTATTGTAAATAATGCTACAATAAACACAGGAGTACAGATATCTCCTCAAGATCATGTTTTCATTTCCCTTGGATATACACCCAGAAAGGGGATTGCTGGATCATATGGTAGATCTATTTTTCATTTTTTTGAGGAAATTCCATACTATTTTCCATAGTGGCTGTACCAAGTTACATTCCCACCAATGATGCAGAAGAGATCCATTTTCTCCATATCCTCATGAACACTTACCTCTTGACATTTGATGAGAGCTATATAACAAGGATGAGGTGATATCTCATTGTGGTTTTATAAAGACAACAAATGGCCAACAGGTACATGAAGAAATGTACCTGTTGGCCATTTGTTGTCTTTATAAAACCGTCTATTCAGGTCCTTTGCACACTTTTTTAAATTGGATTGCTTTTCTGAGATTGAGTTATATGAATTCCTTACATATTTTGGATATTAGCTCCTTATCAGATATATGATTTGCAGATTTTTTCTCCCATCCCAAAGGCTGCCTTTTCACTTTTTTTGCTATTTCTTTTACTGTACAGAGGCTTTTTAATTTTATATAGCCCCATTTAATTATTTTTGCTTTTGTTGCTTATGTTTTTGATGTCATATAAAAAAAAAATCATTGCCAAGATCAATGTCAAGGAGCTTTCTTCCTAAGGAGCTTTCTTCTAGGAGTGTTCTTCTAGGAGTTTTACAGTTTCAGGTCTTATGTTTAAGTCTTTAATCCATCTTGAGTTATTTTTGTGAGTGGTATAAAATAGGGGTAGAATATCCAGTTTTCCCAATACCACTTACTGAAAAGATTATCCTTTCCTCATTGAGTAGTCTTGTTGAGTAGCTTTGTCAAATACTAATTGATCATATATGCAGGGTTCTTCTTGATTCAATTCCATTGATCTGTGTGTCTATTTTTATGCCAGTACTAAACTGCTTTGATTACTATAGCTTTGTAATATAGTTTAAAATCAGGAATTGTATGCTTCCAGCTTTGGTCTTCTTCCTCAGGACTGCTTTGGCTATTCGGGGTCCTTATGGTTCCATTCAACTTTTAGGATTGTTTGTTCTGTTTTTGTGAAAAATATCATTGGATTGCACTGAATCTACAGGTGGCTTTGGATAGTATAGACATTTTAACAATACTAATTCTTTCCATCCATGAACATAGGATATCTTGCTATTTATTTGTGTCTTTTCCAATTCTTTTCATCACAGTATTATGGTTTTCAGTGAACATATCTTTCATCTCCTTGCTTAAATTTATTCATAAGCACTTTTTTTTTGAAGCTATTGTGAATGGGATAGTTTTGTTTATTTCTTTTTAAGTTAGTTCACTGTTAGTATATACACATGCAACTGATTTCTGTATGTTGACATTGTATCCTACAACTTTATCAAATTCACAGATTAGTTTCAACCGTTTTTTTTGGAAGTCTGGAGAACTTTCCACTTAAAAGATGATATCATATATCAAACAAAAACAATGTCACTTTTTCTATTCTGATTTGGATGACTTTTATGTCTTTTTCTTGCCCAGAAGCTCTGGGTAGGACTTCCAGTACTATGTTGAATAAGAGTAGTAAGAGTGGACATCCTTGTCTTATTTCTGTTCCTAAGTGAAAAGTTGTCAACCTTTTACCACTGAGTATGATGTAAGCTACGGTTTTATCTTTTATGGCCTTTATTATGTAGAGGAACATTCCTTCTATATCCAATTTGTTGAAAGATTTTTATCAAGAAAATATGTTGCATTTTGTCAAATGCCTTTTCTTCATATGAGAGGATCATGATTTTATCTTTCATTAATATGGTGTATCATATTTATGTATTTGCTTATATTGAACCATCCTTGCATTCCAGGGATAAACACCACTTGATCATGGTGTATGATCTTTTTAATGTGTTGAATTCAGTTTGCTAGTATTTTGTTGACAATTTATGCATCTATATTCATCCAAGATATTGGACTGTAATTTTCCTTTTTTGCAGTGTCTTTATTTGGCATCAGGGTAATGCTAACCTTGTAAAATGAGTTCAAGAGTATTCTCTTCAATCTCTTAAACTGGCATTAATTCTTCTTTAAATGTTTGGTGGAACTCACTAGTTAAATCATCTGGTCCTGGGCTTTTCTATGTTGGAAGATTGTTGATTGCTGATTCAATCTCCTTTCGTGCTATTGGCCTATTCAGATTTTCTATTTCATCATGATTTAGTCCTGGTAGGCTGTATGTTGCTAGAAAGTTATCCTGTTTTCCTCTAGGTTATCCAATTTGTCAGCATATAACTGCCCATAGTAGTCTCTTATGAACCTTTGTACTACTGTGGTACCAGTTGCAATGTCTCCTCTCTTATTTTTTATTTTATTTATTTGACTCTTCTTTTTTCTTAGCCTAACTAAAGGTTTGTCAATTTTGTTTATATTTTCAAGAAAGCAGCTCTTATTTCTTTGATCTTTTCTATTGTTTTTCTGGTCTCTATTTCATTTATCAGCCCCGATCTTTGTTCTTTCCTTCCTTCTACTAACTCTGGGCTTAGTTTACTCATTTTCTATTTCCTCGAGGTATAAAGTTATGTTGTTTGAGATCTTTCATTTTTCTTTTCTTTTTTTTTTTTAAGATTTTATTTGACAGAGAGAGAGAGCACACACAAGCAGGGGAAGTGACAGGCAGAGGAAGAGGGAGAAGCAGGGAGCAGGGAGCCCAATGTAGGCCTCAATCCCAGGACCCTGGGATCACAACCTGAGCCAAAGGCAGACGCTTAACAGACTGCACCACCCAGGCGCCCCTCATTTTTCTTAATGTAGGTGTTTATTGCTATAAACTTCCATCTTAGAACTGCTTTTGCTGCATCCCATAAGTTTTAGGTTGTTGTCTTTCCATTTTGTTTGTTTCAACATATTTTTGATATCCCACTGGTTGTTCAGGAATGTGTTGTTTAATTTCTACATATTTGTGAATTTTTGAACTTTTCTCTTGTTGATGATTCCTAGTTTTACACCAGTGTGATCAGAAAAGATACTTGGTATGATTTCAATCTTCCTAAATGGTACTTAGGGCTCTCAGATCACATCCCTTTAATGTCCTCCAAGAGTAATGTGCCACTCTCCCAGCCTCTTATCCCCCCTTTCAGTCATGTAGCTCACAAGTCAGTACTCTGGATGAGGTGGGAGTGAATGCATCCTGCACAGCTGGGAAAGCCAGGTGTTCATTCACCACTCTCATTTCCCTTCATGGGAGTAACCACAGGCTAAAAAGATTTATCTGGCCCCTAAGCTGTGCCATCTTGGGAGAGGGGTAATGCAGGTAAAGTCAAACTCTTCCTCTTACCCTCTCTAATGTGTCTAAACTCACATATTTTTGCTCCAACACTGTGCTGGAACTTCTGGACTTCCACAAAGATTCTCTCATCTCTGGGTGATTGTCTAAGACTGTGTTTTCCAGGGACTTACAGACTGCAGCCCAGAAGGGCTAGAGCCAGAAACAGGCCACTGCAGGGTCCACAGCCAGCACCAAGGTCTTTATGCCTACTACCTAACACACAGTGGACAAAGCTCCTCCCTGGTCCCTTGACATATGATGCTAGATCCCACAGCTCGACAAAGGCACTTTTGTCCATGAATGGATACCAAATTGCTAATGTTGAGGTGGGGGGGCATGGGGACACAAATGAGGAACCTCAACCCAAGAGTGTTGAAGTTCCTCCAGAAGGAAACAATAAAGTGGGGAATAAGTATTCCTTGCCAACAATTAAAACAAAACACTGTTGATTTCAAAGCTAAGTATTAAGAGTGTATTTTCTTTTTTATATAGCTTTTGTTTTCACTACAGCAAACACTTGCCTTTCTTCTTACATAATTGGCCTCTGTCATATCAATATTCAAACCCCCACTTAAAAAAAAAAAAGGCTATCATGTTATTTCCTCTTTCGAGTTCTCTCTTTCTCTAGAAACCTTCCTTTAAGGACCCCTTGCTCCAAATGAACTGATTATTCTCCTGGCCTGGTACATAGCTATTACCTTGGAATTTCTCTTTGACATTCTTCTGTGTCCTAGATTACAATTCTTTCTCTTTTTGGTGTACTTCCTCATTTGCTGGAATAGAACATTAAATGATTTCCTAAGAAAAGATAAATAAAAGATCAATTTTCTGAGCCTTTGAATGTCTGAATTGTTTTTATTGTGCCCTCTCACTTGACTGATACTTTGGAAGAATTCTAGGTTGAGAATCTTTCAGAAACATAAAAGTATTGCTCCCCTGTCTTCCAGAATTCAGTTTTCCATCTCAGTCCTTTATTTGTATCCTATTTTTGCTTTTGTTTGCTTTGGGTTTTGTTTTGTTTTGTTTTTGTTTGTTTTTATCTCTGGAAGCTATCAGGATTTTTCTTCAACAAGTACTCTGTAATTTCACAATTGTCTACTTTCTCTATTTTCTTTCTCCAAAGATTCAAATTAGTTGGATTTAAAAATCTTTAATTGATCCTCTCAGGCTTTTACCTTTCTCTCATTTTTCTGTCTCAGTTTTTTTGCTCAGCTTCCTCCAAGAATTGTCCAATTTTATGTAACAATCCATCTATAGTTCAGTTACATGTGCAAGAAGGGGAACAGGATACTAGCATTAGGATAGGGAGAAAGGCATCTCACAGAGGATACTGACCAAATATATATCAGAAGTCCTATCGTCTCACCTCCAACCTGGAGGAACAGGCAACTGCTTGCTGATGCTTTGATGACCAGATAGGAGAATCGGGTAGATAGGACAATCAGCTAGCCTCTCCAGGATTAGACTAAAAGTAAGTCCATATTCAGTTTCATGCTTCACCCCACTCTCAGCTATAACCAGTTTTTCCAAATCTGAGCCGCAAACCAATGTGTTTAGGATTCTGCCAGACTAAAAGAGTCTTCCTGTTCAGATCCCATCAGTTTACACTGTAAGTTGTAGATTCCACTACTGTCTATTCTGTCCTCTTTCAGTTTTTCAAAACTGGTTAAAATCTTTATCTATTGTTGAGATCTCATATATTTCACACTTCAAGTTTTATTCCCTATTTATTCCTTTCTATTTTGAGAGGTTTTGGCAAATAAAGAAGATAAACGAATATTACAATCCACCACATTTTACAGATTTTTTTTTTCTCAATAAATATTTTCACTCTGAACTTCATTAATTTGTAATAACTGTGATGGTTATCATCTGTACAGACAGAGTGTCAGATCTGTGGTCAAACATTATTCTGAGTGTTTCTGTGAGGGTACTTTTTTTGGTCAGTTTAACATTTAAATTAATAGACTGAGTAAAGTAGATTGCTTTCCTAACATGGATAGGCCTCGTCCAATCAGCTGATGGCCAGAATAGAACAAAAAGCCTGACCTGCCCCTGAGTAAGAATTACTCCTGCCTGCCTGTCTTCAATCTAAGGCTGGTTTTATCTTCCTCCTGACTTGAACTAAAACATTGGCTCTTCATAGTTATTGACTGATGTAAGGTCACAGGATTTCCTCTGATTATAAGTCACTGATTGGTATACTACATCTTTTCAAGAAACTATACCCATGCCACTGAGACTGCTGGCCTCCAGACTCCCAACCATCATCAGCTTTCCTGGATCTTGAGCTTGCAAAATACAAATCTTGGCCCTTATCAGACCCCATAATTGTATGAGTCAATTCCTTATAATAAATGAATGAATATACACACACAGAGACACACACACACACACATACATATATATACTTCCTATTGGTTCTGTTTCTCTGGAGAACCGTGACTAATGCAGATACCAAGACTGGTTCTAGAAGAACAGTTTTTAAGGATGAGTTTTCTGTATTGGTCCCTGGGCTTCTGGAATTGGCTCTCTTACCTGACTACATTTAAAGATGTTAATGACTCTATTTGCAATAGTAGAGTACTGAGAGTCCATGGCGTGATCTGGCAGGAGGATAAGCAAAATATCACCACTGGTTATTCCTAATCAACTTATAAGAATCAAGGATCTGGGTAATTGTGCATATGATACTTTCAAACATTTCTGTCAAACCAACAAATATGAGATCAATGGTTACTCCTAATGTCACTGGACAAAGTAGGGAATAAAAAGAATAAGCTCAGAAACTTGAACTCTCAGCTCAAAAACAACAAAAATAACATGAAGGAGACCCTAATCTTTTGTAGCCACAGGGCTGAGACCTCTGAAAATAAAACCCAGAACTTCATCCTTCAACTGGTGAGATTACAACACAAGTTGGACCTCCCAGCTTTGCAGCTATCTACCATTAAAGTGAGAGCATTAGGGGAATAGAATGTGATCCTGAAAGTTGGAATCGGGATATGTGGGAAGACCCTGATATCTGTATAAGAATAAAAGTTCTAAGTCAAACGAACAAAAGTCTAACCTGAATCATTAAGCCCCTAAATACTGATGAGTCTCCCTTGCCAGTAGAAGCAATCTCCCTACCCTCAACAGAAAAGGCCTTTCCACTCCTAAGAAAAGGGATTAGCACTGCATTGCCTGAGGAAATTGTAATGGCCTCCTATAAGAAAGTTGCCATGCAAGACAATGCTGATTCCCCTCAGGACCCATTCCCACGAGCCCTCTTCCCTTTTAAACCTATCACTAGATTCAAGTCTCAGCAGGCCCCTAAAAGTGTGACCTGTGAGGAGGTGTACTATATGCCAAAAGAACTACTTGAGTTTTCTAATTTATCATGACAGAACATGTGTCAGAATGATAGTAAGGGTGTGGGATAATGGTGGAAGGAACATAAAGTTGGATCAGGCCAAATTTGTCAAGGCACTTACTAAGTAGAGATTCTGCATTTAATGCTACAGTTCAGGGATTTAGAAAGAGCTTTAACAATTTGTTGGTTAATCAGCTGAAACATGGACCAGAAGTTAGCCCATGCTGAGCAAGTTGGAAATGCCAGACGTGTCTTGGTTAAAGGCAGAAGAAACAATTCAAAGGCTTAGGGAAAATTGTAATGATAAGAATAGGTTTGCCATTTCAGACCCATTCACTCACTCTGGAAGGGTCCAGCAGACACATCTTTCACCGTAACTGTGAGAAACAAATAGGTGAGGGGAGTCCCTACAGGCCTAAATTGCTGTATCATCACTCTTATCTGTAGGCCACTTTACATTAGGAATGACAGTCACTGAATTGAAACTCCTAAATGCCATGGGAGTAATTGAATGCCAAGTGGCAGGGGCCAGGTGCAAAGGCACCCAACTGCAAAGGCAAGGTGGATATGGTTACCATAATAAACAGCAAAGTCAAAGAAGCAATCAGAAAAGTGTGACTTGCACAGACCTAAGGCATTGGTTAGCTGATCACGGTGCTCCTAGAAATAAAAAGAGAGGAAGCCTACCAGTAAATTTTTACTACATCTGCATAAGCAGAAAAGTTCTAGGTTAAATGAACAAAACGGTGTCATCGGCCCTCAATCAATTCCCAAACTTGAGCCTTATTACAGACTCAACCCCTTACATGAAGGGGAGGACGGGTCCCCTTCAGGTAGAACCCTGATACACTGCCAAAAAGGTATACTCTTAATCTTTCTCCCATCCTTCCCCAACAGGACCTAAGGTCATTTACCAGGGTAACTGGGCATTGTGCAAAAGGAAAATCATCAGACCTCTCAGGAACTACTGGACACTGGCTCTGAACTACTGGACACTGAATCCAGGAGACCCAAAACATCACGGTGGCCTACCAGTCAAAGTAGGGAGCTATGGAGGTCAGCTGGTCAATGGAGCTTCGGCTCAGGTTCTCCTCACTCACAGGGGGCCCAGTGGGTCCCAAACCCATCCTGTGCTTATTTCCCCAGTTCCAGAATGCATGACTAGAACACACATAATCAGCAACTAGCAGAATCCCCACACTGGCTCCCTGACCTGTGGAGTCAGGGCGATTATGGCAGGAAAGGCCGACTGGAAGCCACTAGAACTGCCACTACCTAGGAAAATAGTAAACCAAAAGGAATAAATACCACAACCCAGAAAGCACTGCAGAGTCAATACCACCAATAAGGACTGGAGAGAGAATCCAGTTCGACTAAGCTATCTGGCCTGTGCAGAAGACAGACAGATCTTGGAGAACAGCAGTGGATTATCAGAAGCTTAAGCAGCTGGGGAGTGTAACTCCTGCTGTAGCTACTGTGGTTCTATTGCTTGAGCAAATTCACGTAAATCCTGGTGCCCTGTACGCAGCTGCTGAACTGGCAGATACGGTTCTCTCCACCCTGGCCAATAAGGGCCACCAGAAGCAGCTTGCTTTCAGCTGGCAAGGCCAGCAATACACCTTCACGGTCCCCTCTCGGGGTACAGCAACTCTCCAGCCCTACCTCGTAATTTAGTTTGGGGGGATCTTGATCAACTCTTCCTTCCACAAGATATCGCTTTGGCCCATTCCACTGATGACATTATTCTCACTGAACCTAGTGTGCAAGAAGTAGCAATACTGCAGCCTAACTGGTAAGACAGTTGCATGTCAGAGGTGGAAAGCAAATCTGAGAAAAAAATCAGGAGTCTTCCACCTCAGTGAAATTTCTAGGGGCCGGTGGCATGGGACATATCTAGATTTCCCTTCAAAAGTGAAGGATAAGTTATTACATCAGGCCCCGCTGGCAACCAAAAAAGAGGTAATAAGACAACTAGTGGGCCTTTTACTTTGGAGGTGATATAGTCTTTATGTGGGCATGTTACTCAAGTCCACTTACCAAGTGACCTGAAAAGCTGCTAGTAGAGTGTGGACCATCCTGCAACAGGTCCAGGATGCCCTGCGAACTGCTCTGCCAACCAGGCCCTTGCTCCAGCACATTCAGTGGTGCTGTCAGTGGCAGATAAGGATGCTGTCTGGACCTCTGGCAGTTCCTTAAGAGGTGAACAGCACTACACTACTACTTGGATTCTGGAGGAAAATCCTGCCATCCTCAGCAGATAACTACTCTCTTTTTTAGATACAGCTCATGGCCTGCTACTTAGGCCTTACTAGACTGAACACTTAACCATAAGCCACCAAGTTACCATGGGACCTTAATTGTCCATCATGAATTGGGTGTTACCTGGCCCACCAAGCCTTAAAGTCTAGCAGGCACAGTAATATTCCATCACCAAATGAAAATGGCAGATACACAGTACAGCCTGAGCAGGTCCTGAAAGTAATAGTAAGTCACATGAAGAGACGGCATAAATGCCCATGGTCTTCCTTCCTGCTTAATTGCCCTCTCTCTTCCAGCCTTTAGACCAGAACTATACCATCAGCTCTTCAGCTTGCCTACTGAAGATACTGGATCTTAGGACTTGTTAGCCTCCATAATCATGTAAGCCAATTCCACATAAGAAATCTTACACACACACAGTCTTAGTTCTGCTTCTCTGGAGAACCTTGACTAATACACTGACCAATATTTCTCACTTATGCCTAGACCAAAACCAAACAAATACCTAAAATAATTCAAATGTGCAAATGTTTAGGAAAAGCTTTAAAGCCTTTACCACACTGAGCAGGATGCACAACCCAACAGCAAAAAGGCATATGGGCATCAGAAAGGAATGAGTATTATCCTACTTCTACTAATTTAAGTCCATTCTAGTGGCTTTCTTTATGAACTCAATGTTTGTATCCTCTCAAAATTCATATGTTGAACGATGGTATTTGGAAATGAAGACTTCAGAAGGTAATTAAGGTTAGATGAGGTCATGAGGGTGGAACCCTGGTCTGATGGGATTAGTGCCTTTATTAAGAGACACCAGAGAGTTTGTGCATTCTTTCTCTCCCTCCACATGCACACAGAAAAGGGGTCATGTGAGCATACAGCCATCTATGATTTCCCATCTCTCTCTCTCTTTCTATTTCTCTCTTTCTTTCTTTTTTTGGTAAACATACCTAGCTCTTCACCTCCCCTCACAGTCATGGGTTAAACAGAGGGTTAAGCACATGCCAGAGCCTGTATTCCTGTATTCTAGACCCCACCAATCATATTGTTTTATACCTTTGGACATTACAAGTGGTCCTTCAAGTTGTCCCTTATATTCCTTTCCCAGGATGTCTTGATTTATAGCTGGAGGAAAAAACAACCCTACCTACCTCAAGGGTACTGGGGAAATATGAGGATTTTTTCCTGTTATATTGTAAATATCTGTGTGCAGTAGAAGGAATAAGGCCAACAAGAAAGAAGTGATATCAGCAAAATGACCTCATAAAACATCCCTCAACAACATCCCCCACCACACACATAATAATTTGAAATCCATCCATGACAAAAGTGCCTTTGCAGGAGATCTGAGAAACTGCTGGATAGTCCAAGACTAAGGAGAGCCACTTTGAGAAGTTAGGCTTGTACCAGAAGGCTGACTTACCAACCGTGGCTTAGCTATAGACCCAGAAGTAGCTCCATAGCCCAAGGACTTGTCTACAGACCCATCTGGCTTTAGGTCTGTCACCAGCACCATATACCAAAGGACCCGAGAGGAATCACACCCACATGTGCATCAAGTAGTAGGTATACAGACCTCAGTCCCAGCTGTGGATCCTGAAGTGGTCCATGAACTAGCTTTAGCCCCTCTTGGCCACAGTCTGAGAGCCCCTAGAGATAAACCTGTCAAACTTGGATTATAGAATCTTAAAAAATCTTAAATACTCAACTCCAAGCCCCTCCCAACCACACTCCTTAAACAGGCCTTCTGGCACAGGGACCAGGCAGGAGAAAGTCCCATCTATGCCCCTTGAGATCCTGAAAGGCCCTATAAGCAGCTCTAGCTTCTTCACAGCCACAGTCTGCCAGTAGTCCGAAGGGTCCAGGTCCCAGTGGGAGACACTCTTGTCAATCACCACAGCATTTCTAAAAGGACCTTATACTTGGCTCTAATCCCTAACAACCACAGTCTGTGAATACACTTGCTGGCACAGGGACCCCAAATGAGACACTCCCAGCTGAACCTCCAGAAAGCCTCAAGGACCTTATATTCCAGCCCCATCACAGCCACACCAACAGATCCACCACCAGATCTGCCAACCAAGGGACCCACCTCCTGCATTCCCAAAGATTCTGAAAGGGATCTATACTCAGTTTCAGTACCTCCAAGCCTTAGTCCACAAGCTGTCCTGCCAGCACAGGGACCCAAAGGCAGATGTCCGTTTCTGCACATCCAGAGATCCTGAACTAGCCCTATATTCTGCTCCAGTCCTTTCCACCAGTCAGAGAGCAGTCCTGGCCACCCAGGGACCCATCCAGTGAACAGACAGCAATCTTCTCAGGTCCCTCCCTGATGGGAGCCATACCAGTCCATGCACCTGGTAATAGGCCTGGTGTCTGAAGACCCAACTGTGGACTCGGAAGCAGACCCTTGTCTCAGGGCCACCCTACTTACTGAACAAGGTACTGGAGGCAGTTCAATCCACTCAGGGAACAGTCAGCATCTGTGCCCACCAAAGCCACTGATAACAAGTCCCCCCACCATAGACCCCACTGTGGAGTGGTAACCAGCTCCAACTCAACTCAACTAATATTCCAGAGGTAATCCCATCAACACAGAAAATAGACAGCAGGGCCTTACCTCATGAAACCAATCTGTAAAGACCAGAAGAGGTGTTTGTTCCTTCAAATACACAGCCACCAATGTAATACTACATGGAAGAATCAGGCGAATACGACCTCACCAAAAGAAACTAGTAAAGTGCTAATAAATGACCCCAAAGAAATGAAGATCTGTAGGTTACCTGACAAAGAATGCAAAATAATCATCATAAAGAAAGTGAATGAAATGAAAGAGAATACAGACTACTAAACAAAATCAGAAAAACAATGAATGAACAGAATGAGCTTAATAAAGAAGTAGAAACCATAAAAAGGAACCAAACAGAAAGCCTGGAGTTGAAGAATACAATGACAAATGAAAAATTTAACAGAGAGCTTCAAGAACTGACTTACTCATCCAGAAGAAAGAATCGGCAAACTCAAAGACAGATCGTTTGAAATTAGCCAGTTAGATGGGGTGTCTGGGTGGCTCAGTGGGTTAAGCGTCTGAGCTCAGGTCATGATTCCCAGAGTCCTGGGATCAAGCCCCACATCTGGCTCCCTCCTCAGCAGGGAGTCTCCTTCTCCCTCTCCCTTTGCCCCTCCCCATGCTTGTGCACACACTCTCTCTCTCTCAAATAAATAAAATCTTAAAAAAAAAAAAAATTAGCCAGTTAGAGAAACAACAACAACAAAAAAAGAATGAAAGAGTAAAGAAAGCCTATGTGAATTAAGGGACACCATTAAATGAACATTCATATCATAGGAGTCCCTGAAGAAGAAAGTGGTAGAAAGTTTATTTAAAGAAATAATAGTTGAAATCTCCCCAAATCTTGGGAGAATATGGACATTCAGGTACAGGAAGCTCAAAGAACTCCATGAAAGATCAACCCAAAAATTACTGAGACAGATTATAATCAAATGTTAAAAGACAAAAATGAGAAGAGAATTTTGAAAAAAGGAAAAGAAAGCAGCAAGACACATCACATACAAAGGAACCCCCATATGGCTATTAATGGATGTCTCTAAAGAAACCTTGCAAGCCAGAACAAAGTGGAATGATATAGCCAATGTGCTGAACAACTATGACAAAAAATTGCCAAGCAAGAATACTATACCTGACAAAACTGTCCTTCAGAAATGAAGGAGAGTTAAAGACATTCCCAGACAAACGATAAAAGAGTTCATCACTACTAGCCCTGCCTTACAAGAAATGTTAAAGAAAATTCTTCAAGTTGAAATGAAAGGACACTAACAATATGAAAACATATAAAACCATAAAACCCATGGTAAAAGGAAATACATAGTTAAATTCAGAATACCTTAATACTGTAATGGTGATCTGTAAATCACTTCAGCTCTAGTATAAAACTTAAAAAAATAAAAATAACTAATAACTTATTAATGGAGGCACAATATAAAAAGGTGCAAAGCATGACATCAATAGTTTAAAATATGAGAGAATTAAGTGTAGAGCTTGTGTATGCAATTGAAGGTAAGTTATTATTAGCTTAAAATAGACTGTTACATCTACAAAATGTTTCATATAAGCCTCATGATAACCACTGAAGAAGAAACATAGTAGACATGCAAAAGTACACAGTACAAAAAAATAAATCACAAAGGAAGACAGTAAGAGAGGAGGAAAGGAACAAAAGAACTGAAAAACAATTAACAATGAAATGGCAATCAATACCTATCAATAATTACTTTAAAAATAAATGAACTAAATTCCCAATTAAAAGACATAAAGTGACTGAATAGATTTAAAAAAAAGGCTCACTTTAGAAGTAAGGGCACACAGGTTGAAAGTGAAGGGACAGAAAAAGATATTCCACGTAAATGGCTATACTTCTATCACATATAATAGACTTTTAGTCAAAACTGGTTGTAAGAGACAAAGAAGGTCATGAAAAGGGGATAAAGGAATCAATTCATCATGAGGATATAATAATTTTAGATATTTATGCACCCTACACTGGAGCACCTAAATATTTAAAGCAAATAATAACAAAACTGAAGGGAGAAATAGACAATACAATAATAGCAGTGGACTTCAATACCCTACTTTCAACATTGGATAGATCACACATACAGAAATTTAATAAGGAAACCGCAGACCTACAGAACTTTATAGACCAAAATGGATCTAACAAACATAAACAGAACAGTCCATGTGACAGCAGCAGAATACGTAACTCTTCTCAAGCACACACAGAACATTCTACAGGATACTACTTATGTCGGGCGACAAAGCAAGACTTAACAAATTTAAGACTGAAATCATATCTAGTATCTTTTCCAACCACAATAGTTTGAAACTAGAAATTAGTGACAAGAGGAAAAATGGAAAATTCATAAAAATGTAGAAAGTGAACAACAGGGGTGCCTGGCTGGTTCAGTCAGTTAAGCGTCTGCCTTTGGCTCAGGTCATGATCCCAGGGTCCTGGGATCGAGCCCCACATCGGGTTCCCTGATTGGCAGGGAGCCTGCATCTCCCTCTCCCTCTTCCTCTCCCTTCTGCTCCACCTGCTTGCGCTCTCTCTCTCTCTCTACCAAATGAATAAATAAAATCTTTACAAATAAATAAATAAATAAATAAATAAATAAACAAACAAACAAACAACACACTCCTGAACAACCAATCCTGCCACTGCAACAAGATGCATAGACCTTGAGGGCATTATTCTAAGTAAAATAAGTCTGACAAAGAAAGACAAATACCATACGATCTCACTTATATGTAGAACCTTAAAAAAATGTCATACTCAGAAACAGAGAGTAGAATGGTGGTTTCCAGAGGTTGGGGAGTGGGAGAAATGAGGAGACTTTGGTCCAATGGTACAAACTTCCAGTTATAAGACGAGTAAGTTCTGGGTATCTAATATTCAATATAGTGATTATAGTTAACATAGCAGGTTTTTATTCTTTTTCTATCCCTTCACTTTCAACTTATCACTTTTATTAATTTATGTCATATATAATAAATGTGATTTACATATAAATATATAATATATAAATATATATAATATTTTTGCCTGGTTTATTTCTTGCCTCTTCTTTCGATTTTAGTAATTTTTTTGCTATATTTGCATTTTTATGTATTCAAATCTGTTATTCCTTTCCTTTACGGTTTCTAACTTTACTTAAATATTTTATAAGACCTTTCTCAGTATAATATCAGATCATTATTCTCTGGTATTTTCTAGTAGATTTTGTTTTTTATTTAATTCCCCTTTAATCTAGGGGAATGTGGAGTGTATACAGTATGAGGTTGGCATTCTTTTTTCCCCCCTTTTATCATTTATTCATTCAGAATCATTACTGTGTGCTGAGTTCTAATGTCATTTTCTTCAGAATAGTTTATTATTTGCCTTAACCTCATTTATAATCTCTCTCCTTTAATTTGAAATCTTATTTAAAGTACCTATTAAATTTGTATATATTCTAGGGCTTCATTCTGTTTTCTTCTCTTCATGCCTACTGATATTTCTAACTACTCATGTGTTTGTACTGTCTTGTGCCAATTTTTATTGGTTTTATAATATATTTTTAATATCTGGTCATGTAAATCAATAAGAAAACAGGTGCACAAAGAACATCACCACAGCAAATCAAAAAAGAAGGAATAAATATAGAGAGACAAAAAAAAATTTGACATCACTAATAAGAAAGGATAAAATAAAAAGGAAACCACCAATGAAAGCTTTAAAATGATAGCTAATCTTGACTATGTTATGAAGAATTTAAACACTTCCCACTGAAAACTGGTTGGAAGGTAAACTATCAAATACTTTTCTAAAGAGAAATCTGGTAAAACTCTATCTAAAACCTTAAAAGTATGCACACCCAGGGCTCCTGGGTGGCTCAGTGGGTCGAGCGTCTGACTCTGGATTTCAGCTCAGGTCATGAGCTCAGGGTTGTGGGATGGCGCCCCTGTCAGACTCCACATTCAGTGCAGAGTCTGCTTGAGATTCGCCCTCCCTCTCCTCTCCCTCAGCCCCTACCGTTCATGGTCTCTCTCTCAAATAAATAAATAAATCTTAAAAAAAAAAAAAAGACATGGATACCCCATTATAGTAGTTTAACCTCAGAAAACAATCACAATATTCTGAAAGTTTTATTTATAAAGCCATTTGCCTCAGCACTATTTATAGTAACTACAGCAATTGAGTTTTTACAGTGGCAAAGACAGGCAAAAAATAAAAGGGTCTTTTTCTAAGAAGGAAAGGACAGAATTGGTACTGAAAACTCTGTAGACATTGAGGTAACTTGCAAGTCCACCTGTCTTTTTCACGTGTCACGTTATTAGTCAGTTATGTTCTCTCCCCCTCCTCCTCAATCTCTATTCTCCTCTAAGTTGGTTTCTTCAACTTGCTCAACACTCTTACTCCCCTATATCTCTTATATATGACTGAAGTTTGCCATAATCCTTCTAGCCCTGCTCTTAATTCATGGCATCACTAAAGAATTCTTACAGTTTCTTCACTACTCTTAATTATCTTTCTTAATATATATTCCCCCCCCACAAGGAATTTGGCCTAGCTCATCTTCTCATACAGAAACCACTAGTAGTAAGTCAGGAGCTGGCTAATTCTTGCCTCCTATCTGATCCAAACCGCGGTGATGAGGGTAGCAGGAAGCGTGTGTAGATGTGCACTATGATGTGCACTATGACATTTCTAGTACAGAGACACATAAGCATATAAACCCACACAATCCTGGCAATCACCTAAGTGACCCCATAACAGCCGACTGGCTAATAAATTAGAGCACATTGATCAGGGAAAGAAATATGCACAGTATATTGCGACATAGACCAGGAATTATAATAGATGACTGCCAGGGAAATCTAAATCAAAACCTAAATGAGAGACCACCTCACACCAGTCAGAATGGCTAAAATTAACAAGTCAGGAAACGACAGATGTTGGTGGGGATGCGGAGAGAGGGGAGCCCTCCTACACTGTTGGTGGGAATGCAAGCTGGTGCAGCCACTCTGGAAAACAGTATGGAGGTTCCTCAAAAAGTTGAAAATAGAGCTACCATATGATCCAGCAATTGCACTACTGGGTATTTACCCCAAAGATACAAAAGTAGGGATCCGAAAGGGTATGTGCACCCCAATGTTTATAGCAGCAATGTCCACAATAGCCAAACTGTGGAAACAGCCAAGATGTCCATCGACAGATGAATGGATAAAGAAGAGGTGGTATATATATACAATGGAATATTATGCAGCCATCAAAAGGAATGAGATCTTGCCATTTGCAATGACGTGGATGGAACTGGAGGGTATTATGTTGAGTGAAATAAGTCAAACAGAGAAAGACATGTATCATATGATCTCACTGATATGAGGAATTCTTTTTTTTTTTTTTTTTTATTTGAGAGAGAGCGAGAGAGAGATCATGAGCAGGGGGGAGGAGTAGAGGGAGAGGCAGACTCCCTGCTGAGCAGGGAGCCCGACGCGGGACTCGATCCCAGGACCCTGGGATCATGACCTGAGCCGAAGGCAGACGCTTAACGACTGAGCCACCCAGGCGCCCTGATATGAGGAATTCTTAATCGCAGGAAACAAACTGAGGGTTACTGGAGTGGGGGGTGGGGTGGGAGGGATGGGGTGACTGGGTGATAGACACTGGGGAGGGTATGTGCTCTGGTAAGCGCTGTGAATTGTGCAAGACTGTTGAATCTCAGATCTGTACCTCTGAAACAAGTAATGCAATATATGTTAAGAAAAAAAAAAAGAAGAAGAAGAAGAAAAGGTAGCGGGAGGGGAAGAATGAAGTGGAGGAAATCGGAGGGGTAGACGAACCATGAGAGACGATGGACTCTGAAAAACAAACTGAGGGTTCTAGAGGGGAGGGGGGTGGGAGGATGGGTTAGCCTGGTGGTGGGTACTGAGGAGGGCACATTCTGCGTGGAGCACTGGGTGTTATGCACAAACAATGAATCATGGAACACTACATCTAAAACTAATGATGTAATGTATGGGGATTAACATAAGAATAAAAAAATAATAATAGTGTAAAAAAAAATAGATGACTGCCAGTGAAATCTGGATAGTAGAATAACAATCATTCTTAATTTTGTCCTTGGTGGCTTTGTATTTTCCAAAATCTCTATAATAAATATAGATTTCTTTTATAAATCAGAAAAGAACAACTACTTACTTTGTATAAGGGTCTTTTAATTTTTTAAATTTTACTTCATAAAGAGAAAACACTTTGATTACCTTTCCATTGTCACATCTTGTGCCTTCATTCACCATCCCAGGATCTGGAACATCGGATCCTAGCTGGAAATCCACACCCCAACATTTGGTGCCTTTACTGGGAGTCTGAATAATAGCAGGAACGATTCCAAATACAGGCATGTCCTGTACATTCTCACACTGAAGCTTTCCACACAATGCATTCCTATAAAGATAGAGGAATAACGCAAACATAAAATGCACCCAGTGTAGATACAAAAGGAAAATTACATATTTGGATACATAAGGAAAGTTTACTGATATTTAGTTGAAGGGAATCTCAACAGAGAAAGCATATGAGAGCAAACACATCAAAGCAGTTCTCTTCAAATATGGCAGAGATAAGTGGATGCTAAGATGGGATTAGTAGGGTACCAGGTAGTGTTCATGCTCCTTCTTTCCCCACACCTAATCTCTCTTTACTATCTGTCCAGGGCTCAAAAAAGTCTAAGGAAAAAGTTGTTTATAAATATAATTTTATAAATGCTTTCACACAGAAAATAATAAGCCTATACTAAAGTTCAGTTGTGACTTCTTATAGAGTTACAGTAAGGAGAAAATTAGATTCTGTATTGTAAAATAACTAAGAAAAGACTCCACCCTTCTCGGCTTGGGTTCTCTTAGTTACTTTAAGACTCAATTCATTAATTCACTAATTCAATTCACTGATTCAGCATTATAACAAGCATTATGAAGGCTTGCCTGACTATAATTCCTATCACCAAGGCTGTGTTAGCTAAATGCCCTTCCTATAACCCTTCATAACACACTAAATACCACTAACATCAACTCTTATGATGCTATATTGAAATTTTCTACTTGGCTGTCTTGTGATCCAAGCACCTACCCTACACTTGAATCTCCTCTATGGTATCACTGCCAAGTGATATACGATATTATTTTCCTTCAACTCACCTAATCCTCTAACTCACCACTCCCTAAAATTTTCATTCGAGATATCATAAAACTATTTTACTTCTTGAGTTAAAAATCTATCTCCTTATAACTTTTCCTCATTGGTCCCAGACTTTCCACATGCGATCACACAGCTAATGTCTTCTCCTTCTTCCACATGGCAGCCAATTATCACGTAGTTCCTAAATACTTACTTCGACAGAGCAATACCTTGCAATCCTTTCTCAGGGAACAAGGAAGTTCCCCTCTAAATATGTTCCAGTCTGTCTCACTGCCTCTTGAAGCACAGTACTCAGAGCAGGGCATGAAATTTCAGCTATAGCCCGACAAGCAAAGAATAAAAGGGAGGTCACATCTCCTTTATGTTAGATACTGTACTACTATCAGGCCCAAGATTACAGGAGCTTTCATGGTAACTACATTACATTGCTGATGCCCTTGAACTGATCACTAGCTAAAACCCCTATTTACTTTTTGCATATACTGTTAAGTCTCCTCTTCCCTCCATCCTGCACTCAAGAGTTAGTGATTTTGTCTCAACTTTACATTTATTCTTATGCCACCATTTATTCACTAGTTAACTTGAATAAAGTGCTTACACTTTCTGAGCTTCAGTTCCTTCATCTGAAAAACAAGAGATAAATAATAATGTCTATCTCACATAGTTAGTTGAAATTAGGTATGAAAACCTCTAAAACAAAACATAGCATAAAGCAGACCTAAGTTAACATCTGTTGGAGCCCACCAAAATTCATGTTGCTATGATATACTTAGAGTTTCATGTGTAGTGTTAGTGACATATTAAAGAGTAAAAGGAAAATACTCAATATATAAAAAGCTGTTACAAATCAATAAGAAAAAAAAACCACTTCCACAGAAAAAAATTAGCAAAGATATAAAAAAGGCAATTCATAAAATAAGGAATGCAAGCAGCCAACAAAGCTAAGAGATGTTCACTATTATATTACAAAGGAAAATTCTACTGCAAGCCTCAATATAATAATTGCTTCTGGCAAGGATCATCAATGCATGCTAAAACTGCAAGGTGAAACATTGGTGGGAAACTGGCTATTCATATGGTATAAAATCATCACTCCTCCACATATTATCTGATAGTTGTAAAGGGAAAAACATAACCCTACAGTTGCAAGGTCTGGTCATCGCCACCTAGTATCATTAATAAAACGAACAACCCAGAATTATGTCCCTCCTTGACATAATGTACCAGTTATGAAGTATTCTTCCCTAAAATGTTTTATCTGAATCTAATTAAGACTTTATATTTAACTTCTGATTTATAGAGAAAATCAGGGGATAGAGACACAAGTTAAGCAACACTGAGAAGAAACTAACAAATCCAGAACATGGGCCATTCTAAAAGACCACTGGCCCAGTTATTTCCTTAGGTCACTATCACTGAAAAGAAAAAAATAAATGAAGAAGACTATTTTAGATTAAAAGTGACTTAAGTGACATGACAACTAAATGCAATGTGTGATCCTTGATGGAATCCTGATGTGGAAAAAAACAGCTATGAAACACAATTTAAGGACAACTGGAGAAACTTTAATATTGACCAGGTATTACATGATATTAGGAAATTGTTAATTTTGATAGGTATGAAACTGCTATTGTGAATGGCCTTATATGTTGGAGATGAATGCTAAAGAATTTAGGAGTGAATATCATAATGCCTATAATTTACTTAAAAATGGTTCAGCAAAGTCTAAACAAAGTAAATATGATAAATTATTAACAATGTTTTAATCTAGGACATATGGGTTTCATCATACTATTCCTTCTATTCCTCTGTATAATTGAAATTTGTCATTTAAAAAGTTTAAAAAAAGATGACACCATTTATATACTGAAAGACAAGACAGCTCTTTCACACAACAATATGATCTGCACAACAATGTCTGCAGTATGCACGACAGGGAGGTGGAAGACAATGGGGAATAAAACTAGGCATTTGCACAAAGACTTTGGAAAGACACAAAAATTTTTGCTAAAAGAACACACACCTGTTCTGGTGGGAACAGGGAAAAAGGATAAGAGTAGAAGCCAGAATTTTTCTCTATATCCCTTTAAACATGTTTTGAACAACAAGCTTAAATAATTATTTACAAATTCACTTAAAATAAAAATGAAATATCTATTTGATATAACAAACTGGAAAAGTCCAGATAACCCCAGAACAACACAGGTTTGAACTGCATGGGTCCACTTAACACACGGATTTTTCGCAGGACTATAAATATATTTTCTCTTCCTTATGATTTTCTTAATAACATTTTCTTTTCTCTAGCCTACTTTATTGTAAGAACAGAGTATATAATACATGTAACATACAAAATATGTGTTAATCAACTGTTTTGTTATCAGTAAGGCTTCTTGTCAATAGTAGGCTATTAGTAGTTAAGTTCTGGGGGAGCCGAAAGTTATAAGTGAATTTTTCACTGCATGGGAAGTTGGCACCTCTAACCCTCATGTTGTTCAAAGGTCAACTGTATCTTTTAAGATAACACTCAGCATTGGTGAGGGGACAGTGGAAACATAAATCAATTAAATGTTTTGAAGGTCAATTTGGAAGTAGCCATGAGGAGCCTTAAAACTTATCCATACTTTTTGAGAAAAATCTATTAAGAAAATAAGCAGAGAAATAAACAAATACTTAAACTGTATATATCACAACCCTATTTAAAATAGCAATTTACTACAAACCTTGAATTTCTAAAATAAGGAAATGATTAAACGAAGCTGGTTACATCCTATAAACGCTCTTAATATAGTGGAAAGTAAGTACATGAATTTATAAAATAGTATAAACCAGACTGTGTGGATCTCTGAGTACACATATGTATGTACATACATGTATGATGCACAAATGTTCATGAATACATAAGAAAGAAATATAACAAAAATTTAAAGAAGTATCTCTGGATGGCAGGACCATAAATATCACTTTCTTTAGATTTTTCTAGATTTTATACATTTTCCATGATGAGGATGATTATAATGATAGCAAAGATGACAACAATGATAATGATGAGTTCTACAATGACCAGGCACTCTTCTTAGTCCTAACATCCATCAACACATTCAGTCTTCAAAGCAACAACTGGAAATAGGTACCATTATTATCCCCATTTTACAGAAAAATGAAGTACAGAGGGGAAAAAAGAGAAAAGTGAGGCAACTTGTCTAAAGTCTCAGAGATGTGAAGTGGCTGAAGCAGTATTCAAACCCAGAGTCTGACTTCAGATGTGTATTCCTAATGACTATATTAATACTATACTACTATTATAAAGTGTTTTTCAAATCAGCTACCCACTAATTTATAAGTTTCTTAAGTGTAGTTTCTATCATTTCATTAAGTTACTCATAAAAACATGGGAACAGAACCAGGCTAAAGACAACGATCAGATATGTCTTAGCAAGCTCTCTCCAAGTCTGCATTAATCCACTTATCCCAAGATTTTAGCTCAGTTCATTTTATCAGTTACACTAATTCTCCACCCATTAGCTATATCATCCGTTCCTGCATTCATTCAACAAATATTTAATAGGTACTTTTATATGCCAAATATTATGCTAAACACAAAAGATAAAACATGTCACTAAACTTTACATTGACGGATGAAGGGTGACCACCAAAAGGTCATATAAACAATGAAACTGTGAAAAATGCTACAAAGGAATATTCCAAAGATAAAGAAGAAAATCTGGGAATAATAAAAGGGTCAATTCATCTGGGAGACATAATCATCCTAAATGTGGATGCACCTAGTAACATAAGCACTTAATAACACAAATTCAAAAGCTATACAGCAAAAAAATTCATAGAACTAAAAAGAAAAATAGACAATTTTATAATCATAGCTGAAGATTTTAACATACTTCTCTCAGAAATTTAAGGACAAACATAAAACACACACATACAACCCAAAGATATAGGAAATTTGAATAAGACTGTTAATTTGACACTTATAGAATAATGTAATCTAATAAATATAGAATACACCTTTTTTTCACTTGTACATAGACATTCACCAAAACTGCTATATGCTAGGCAATGATTCACATCTCAAGAAACTGCAAAGAATTAAAGTCATAGAGTATGTTCTCAATGGAATTAAACTAGAAACCAAAAACAACCAGATAACCAGAATACTCCCAAATATCTGGAAATTAAGCAATATACTTTCAATAAACCAAGAGTGACAGGAGACACCACAATATAAATTTTAAAATATTATGAACTGAATGATAAAGAAGACACAACATACCAAATTCAATGAAAAAGCAGCATAGAATTTTTCAAAGTTCATCCTTCCTTCAACATTGATGTTCCTACTTTTCTCATTTTAATTTAGGCAAATTATGTTAACCAAGATCAGTCTGATCTCCCCAAAGTGCAGAACAGAGCCCTCCTGGGTCTTACCTAAATACTATAAAAGAATCACGAAAATTCTATGCTTAGAACTGGTTTTGTATTCAATCTTCTTTTTACATGGAAAATTATCCCTTAAAGTCTCTATCTTATTCTAAGATAATATCATTTCTATTTTTTTAATTTTTTTAATTTTTTTTGAAGATTCTATTTCTTTATTTGACAGAGAGAGAGAGAGCACAAACAGAGGGGAGTGGCAGGCAGAGGCAGAGGGAGAAGCAGGTTCCCCGCAGCGCAGGGGGAGCCTGATGTGGGACTCGATCCCAGAACCCTGGGATCATAACGTGAGCCGAAGGCAGTTGCTTAACCAACTGAGCCACACACGTGCCCCCATAGTATCATTTTTAAATGATTGTTCTTACAAGGGCAGTGGTTTGGACATGAAACCTTCCCATGGAAGTTAAATATACTAAAAATTTATTAAGAATAATAATGTGATTTCCCCCAAAAAAAGTGCTATATAAATGCAAAAGAACTTATATCTACAACTATTTTTAAAACTATACAAGATAGATATCGAAAGTCATGTTCATATCCCCTTTTGAAATATTTTCTTGGGTTTTTTTTTTTCATTTTCCCTCCATCTACTCTGTTTTATATATCAGGAAAGGTAAATTCTGAATATCCTGTGAAATACACCGTATATTAATAACCAATTGTTAAAGAATTAGAACAAAATAAATTGGCTAATATTAAGGGGGAGAAAGTTCACAGCAGTAAGAACACTTATAAGAGGGCATCTGGTTCTGTTAAGTTGAGGAAGTCTTTGAAACTAAGATCTGGAGGAGTGGAGAACATGCCAGCCAGAAGGACCAGTACACACAGAGGCCCTGTGGCAGAAGACCACATGCAGGCCAGCATAGCTGGTGTCTCACGCCATTTAATGGCTGAGAAGAGAAAGAAGAGCCTACAAATAAACACATTCAAAGAGCAACTGGAAACAGAAAAGAATACTAGAAGAAATTTCCACACAGAAGCCAAGGAAAGGGGTTTCTTCAAGGACAAAACGGTCAACATAGTTGAACGCTACTGAAAGGTCAAGTAGCATGAAGACCTAAAAAATGTCAGTGGGATTGTACAACACGGAGATCACTATTGTTATTTCTTCTTAGCAAACATGGCTTCACTACAGTTGCTCAGACTAATTGGCAAAGTAGGAAGTCGAGCAGGCCGAAAAGATGCACAGTATTTCAGATTAATTCCAATTATACAAAATATCAGTGTGTGTCTGTATAGTGCATAGAGACAAAAAAAGGGGTAGAAATACATTGAAATTAGTAAATATATACCCATTGAGAGTATGGATGACTTTTTTCTCATTTATAATTTTTTAATAATTATTAATTTTTACCATAAACAAATGTTACAGAAACAAGAAAGGTTTTAATCTGTCACTTTAAAATTATATACAGCAAGAAGAACATAACAACATCCAGAATGAAGACTGCAGGTACCTTTACCTCCACATTTACCAGCATAATCTTTTAATGAAAAAAAGAAGAGGAAGAGTGTTTATTTGAGGTTCTTATTGTAGAATAAGGAAAAACAAAGATTCTAAAATCTATTAAATTTTAGACAGTTAACATCAAAAGGAATAAATTATTTTACTAGTTCTTTTCAGAGTCTCTCTGAAGTCTTCTGTTATAAAAGTTTAAGTTTGAAAAGTTCAGTATTAAAGGGGGAGAAAGTGAGCAGGCGCAAGGAGTTATAAAAGATACTAGAGACTACTGGTCTTACAATCTTTCATGTTCCTTCACAACCTTGCCTCCACTTACCCAGTGGCACACTTCTTGTATTCATTGCCAGAGAAACCACAATTGCCAAATCTGTCACCTTTAGAATTCACATCAATGAAACAATCTCTTGGGGCAGCCTTGGCTTCTGTAACATTAAAAAAAAAAAAAAAAGTTTGGCAAATTTAATTCAGAAATAAAAGTATTCCCTATGACAACCCATACACCAGGATGAACTGCCTCAACACCTTCTAAAAAGTTTCAAGCCTCACAGGTAAAACATTTTTGTTCCACTTTTATACTTAACAACAAAATGTAAAAATAAAGCTTAGATTGTATTTAAAAGTTAGCATGGGCTCAAAGAAAAGTCGTTAAAAGAAATGCCATTAAACAAGATGAAATTATAAATAAATGAAAAGACACGCACAGGCTGGTGGTGTTCTCCGCATATCCGTTCTCACGGCTCTCAAACATGTACCTGCTGCATCGTTGGATCAGGCTGGGAAGGGCTGGTGAAAACACTGCCAGCTATTATTATTGGTTTTTTTATTTACCACATATAGATGCTGAATTTTGATGCCCCCACTCACAAGTCGGAGTGGCAAATAGCCATGACAGCTGATAAAGTAGCAATCTGTTCTTGCTTTCTTGTATCTTATATATGTATTATCACTTCATGTTCAATTCTCCCACCAATTGCACATTCCTAAAAAATTTTCCTTGAAAATATTTTTCAGCCAAAATGCCAGTATTTTCTATTGAATAAAGGAATTCACTCACCTATCTTACATATCTACTGCTATGTTGTTTTGTTTAAAAGAAAATGGCTGTGGGGGGAAAGAAGATGGAACAAGAAAGAGGCAGAGGACCACCCACACAGGGCAAACAGCACGTGGCAGCATCCCTAGCAGGGCCCTTCCACAGAACAGAAGGAGCTCTACAAATTCCAGATAATCTCCAAAAAAAAAAAAAATAACTCTAGTTCCCTTAGTCCTAGACTTTTCCGCAGGCCTCTGTGAAGATGATATCACTGCTAAATAACAGTATTTACCTCATTAAAATGTATCTGTAATTATTTTTTAGTCTGCGATAAGCTGCCTATTTTTGCAAAATGGATCTGGAGTTGACAGATCTCTACTATTCTATCCCATGACCTGACTAACACAAATACATCCCATTTAATTTTTAGTCCTCTTTCTGACCCACCCACCATAAGATAAGGGGTATAACAGAATGAGAGACAGAAACTAGAGGCAGCAGAAGTCTGGTCAAAGTCAGCATCTCTAGTTTCTGAGAAATCTAACACAGTACACATGACTGATCTTCTTAACTGAGAGAAACAAAAATAAAAATAGAAGATTTGGGTCTTCTTTCCTTTCCTTTTTCTCCCTCCCGTCCTCTGTTCCTTCCTTTCTTTATTAAATATGTATTAATCCCCTACTAAGTGTCTCACACCCTGATTAGTAATGGATATAGTTTACCAGTACCTCTCTGGAGAGAAACAGAAAAGCTCCTGTTAGTAACTCTCTATTGTCTTAATGACAAGCCTCAACAAACATCTAGTGCTCATGCATTCTATTCACTTGAACGTGTTGTTGTTGCTGTTCCTACTGACTCAAGACAGAAACAGAAGAAGATGGGAAAACAAGATCCCAGGATGGTTTGGGCATAAACCCATCACTGCCAATTATCAAACAAAACAATCTGCCTCATTATGCTGAAAGCAACCTTTTCCTTGAGAACCTCAATCACTTGAACCCAAGGAAGGAAACACAAAATGCAATACAATAAAGACTACCACTGCAGGAATACAGCTAGCATCAGTGTGTAATCAAAATCAAGCTGACAAAAGGTGCTGCCATGCCTCAGTGTATACTCCCCATAGTTTTTCACCAGAACTACTGCATTACAGCTACTTGATATTCCTTTTGCATAATGAACAGCAAAGTCAAAGAAGCAATCAGAAAAGTGTGACTTGCACAGACCTAAGGCATTGATTAGCTGATCACGGTGCTCCTAGAAATAAAAAGAGAGGAAGCCTACCAGTAAATTTTTACTACATCTGCATAAGCAGAAAAGTTCTAGGTTAAATGAACAAAACGGTGTCATCGGCCCTCAATCAATTCCCAAACTTGAGCCTTATTACAGACTCAACCCCTTACATGAAGGGGAGGACGGGTCCCCTTCAGGTAGAACCCTGATACACTGCCAAAAAGGTATACTCTTAATCTTTCTCCCATCCTTCCCCAACAGGACCTAAGGTCATTTACCAGGGTAACTGGGCATTGTGCAAAAGGAAAATCATCAGACCTCTCAGGAACTACTGGACACTGGCTCTGAACTACTGGACACTGAATCCAGGAGACCCAAAACATCACGGTGGCCTACCAGTCAAAGTAGGGAGCTATGGAGGTCAGCTGGTCAATGGAGCTTCGGCTCAGGTTCTCCTCACTCACAGGGGGCCCAGTGGGTCCCAAACCCATCCTGTGCTTATTTCCCCAGTTCCAGAATGCATGACTAGAACACACATAATCAGCAACTAGCAGAATCCCCACACTGGCTCCCTGACCTGTGGAGTCAGGGCGATTATGGCAGGAAAGGCCGACTGGAAGCCACTAGAACTGCCACTACCTAGGAAAATAGTAAACCAAAAGGAATAAATACCACAACCCAGAAAGCACTGCAGAGTCAATACCACCAATAAGGACTGGAGAGAGAATCCAGTTCGACTAAGCTATCTGGCCTGTGCAGAAGACAGACAGATCTTGGAGAACAGCAGTGGATTATCAGAAGCTTAAGCAGCTGGGGAGTGTAACTCCTGCTGTAGCTACTGTGGTTCTATTGCTTGAGCAAATTCACATAAATTCTGGTGCCCGGTACGCAGCTGCTGAACTGGCAGATACGGTTCTCTCCACCCTGGCCAATAAGGGCCACCAGAAGCAGCTTGCTTTCAGCTGGCAAGGCCAGCAATACACCTTCACGGTCCCCTCTCGGGGTACAGCAACTCTCCAGCCCTACCTCGTAATTTAGTTTGGGGGGATCTTGATCAACTCTTCCTTCCACAAGATATCGCTTTGGCCCATTCCACTGATGACATTATTCTCACTGAACCTAGTGTGCAAGAAGTAGCAATACTGCAGCCTAACTGGTAAGACAGTTGCATGTCAGAGGTGGAAAGCAAATCTGAGAAAAAAATCAGGAGTCTTCCACCTCAGTGAAATTTCTAGGGGCTGGTAGCGTGGACATATCTAGATTTCCCTTCAAAAGTGAAGGATAAGTTGTTCTATCAGGCCCCGCTGATTCAGGAATCATGAGGTAGAAGTGAAAGTGGCACCACTATTTCTCCTAGTGACCATCTAGCAAAATTTTTGCTTCCTGTTCCTACCACCTTGTGCTCCTGCTAGCCTAGAGGTCTTAGTTCCAAGAGGAATGCTTCCATCAGGAGCACAACAATGATTCTACTGAGCTAGAAGTTAAGACTTACACCCAGCCATTTTACACTTCTCCTGCCTCTGAATGAACAAGCAAAGAAGGGAGTTACCGTGATGGATACAGTGACTGAACTTGACTACTAACGGGGAAACTGGACCTCTACTCCACTGTGCCAGAGTAGTGCTGGACTGCTACTGCACGATGGAGATAAGGAAGAATACGTGTGAAACACAGGAGATCCTGTAGGGTGACTCTTGGTATTACTATGCCCTGTGATTAAGGCCAATGGAAAACTACAGCAACCCAATCCAGGCTGGACAGCCCAGAGCCTTCAAGAATGAAGGTTTGGGTCACTCCACACGTTAAAAACCAGGAACAACTGAGGTGCCTGCTAAAGACAAAGGATATATGGAATGAATAATGAAGAAAGTTGTTAAAAATTACCAGCTATGACCACATGACCAGTTACAGAAACTAGGACTTTAATTGTCATGAATATTTCCTCCTTTTTATTATAAATGTATTTGTAATTATATGTAGATCAGAGGTTCCCACAACCCCCTTCCTGGGTTCAATTAATTTGCTAGAGCAGCTCACAGAACTCAAAGAAACATTTTTACTTACTAGATTACTGATTTTTGTAAATGATATAACTCAGGAACAGCCAGATGAAAGAGATGCACTGGGGAAGGTATGAGGAAAGGGGCCTGAAACTTCCATACCCTCTCCAAGTACAACACTTTCCCAGAATATCCACTTGTTCAAGCCGGAAGCTCTCAGAAACCTATCCTTTTGGGTGGCTATGGAGGCATCACTGCATAGGTATGGTTGATTAAACCACAGGCCATTAGTGATTAACTCAATCTCTAGCCCCCACTCCCCTCCCTGGAGGTGGGGGAACTGAAAGTTCCAACCCTCTCATCACAATGGTTGGTTCCGTGGGCAACCAGCCCCCACCCTTGGTTTACCTAGGAGCTTTCCAACCGGCATTTTACTAACATAACAAAAGACACATTTGTAGCTCTCATCACTTAGGAAATTCCAAGGGTTTTAGAAGCTTGATGCCAAGAACTGGAAGAAGATCAAATACATTTCTCTAATTATAAATCACAGTATCACAACAATCCGCCCTGCTTTAACTAAAATCATAACAATTCATCCATATTAAAAGAATGAAGAATGGAAAAAGACCATGAATATGATGGGAGTTGACAAGGGTTGAAAGAAGGAAAGAACTGTAAATTCTCATCTTCCATAGTGAGAAATTAATGGTTAATACCTAGAATGGAAAAATCAAAAAATGGCATTTCCAAGAGATTATCTAAAGACCTGAAGCAAGTAACAGAATAATCAGCTAGAAAAAGTGAAAAGTGGTTGCCCCAATGAATGGGGATATTAGGTGGAAGCACACTTTTTCATAAAACCTTATAAAAAAAAATCTGGCTCTTTATATGCATGTATAACTTTGATAAAAATGAAAACTTTAAATAGAGAAAACAGGAAAAACTTTTAAACATCCTAAATATCCATCAGTATGAGAATGGATTCTATTTACATAATGAAATACTCTAATATACTAAGATCTAAATGTATCATACTATATTGATATTGTAATCAAATGTGTCAAAAACATTTTGACTGAGCAATGAAACTAGCAGATCCATATGTATATACCCATACTATTTATATGAAATTATTAAAACTAGAACGTGATACTAAGTAAACATATATTTATTTATTTTGTTTACATATATAGAATAGAAAGGTGATAAAAAGAGAGGGAGTAAAAGCAAAAATCATCAACTGAATTTGCACATATCAAATTCATGAACAGGACTGCTCATGGAGAAGGAAGGAGGGAGATATAACAAGAGAGAGAAAACAGGAGAATTTAAATTTTATCAATAATGTTTTCTTTCCATTTTTAACAAAAACTAAAGCACAAAATCAAATCAAATCAAAGGAATAAATTATAATTAAAATGTCTTACTTGAGCCAAAGATGACTTGACACTGAGCATCATAATACTGGCACATGCCATTGTAACAATAGGCTTTGTTATTCTGGCAAGGATATCCATTCTGAATAAAAACATCTGGCTGACAGAACTGAGAAGAACCATTGCAATACTCTGGAACATCACACTCATTGGTTTTTCCTCGGCATAAAGTACCTCCTGGAAGGAACTACGGTAATAAAATCCAAATTAAACAGGAATATCAGGACAATCTCCACAAATTAATCAAACTTGAAGCCACAGTATTTATATCTATAAAAAGTTCTAACAACAAAAGATTAGATAAGCAATAGAAATATGAACAAAGTCTGATAACAGGCAACAAATAAGAGTCATGAAATACAAAAAATGAAAAAAATATAACCTCATTGATAACCAAAAGAAACGCAAATTAAAACTTTAAAAGCACCTGACATCTGGGGCGCCTGGGTGGCTCAGTCGGTTAAGCGTCTGCCTTTGGCTCAGGTCCTGATCCCAGGGTCCTGGGATGGAGTCCCCCATCGGGGTCCCTGCTCAGGGGGGAGTCAGCTTCTCCCTCTCCCTCTGCCCCTCTCCCCCACACCTGCTCATGCCCGCTCTCTCTCTCTCTAATAAATAAATAAGATCTTAGAAAATTTAAAAAAAGCACTTTACGCCTATCAGACTAACGAGGATTATAACACTTGCTATCAAGTGTTATATTAGTATCCTTATACTAATATTAGTATATTAGTATATATTATTATAATAATTATATTATATATATTAATATATATAATATTAATAATAATATAATATTATTAATATTATATTAGTATATAAGTATCCTTATTACACTGCTGGTAGAAGTACAGAGCGGCACATTTGTGGAAGGTATGTAAAATGCGTGTCAAAATTTTTAACATGCAATACTCTGTCCCAACAATTCCACTTACAAACAAAAATTAGAAGTAACCTAAATGGCCATCATTAGTTGACTCAATAAAGAAATTATGGTAGAGCCACACAAAACAGCACTAACTGTTTAACCATGTAGAACTATAGAATAAAGTCTGTGGTATCTTACTGAAAAAAGCAGGTAGTAAAAATAAGTGTATCTGTGTTCACACACTTTTTTTTTTTTTTTAGATTTTATTTATTTATTTGACAGAGAGAGACACAGCGAGAGAGGGAACACAAGCAGGGAGAGTGGGAGAGGGAGAAGCAGGCTTCTGTGGAGCAGGGAGCCCAATGGAGGCTCGATCCCAGGACCCTGGGATCAAGACCGAAGGCAGATGCTTAACGACTGAGCCACCCAGGCGCCCCTGTGTTCACACACTCATACACCACACATATACACATGCATTCACATTTGTATAGGAAAGAGTATGTAAAGTTAAATTATCAGCAGTGGCTACCTAAGGAGGGTAAAATGATAGGGCATCTTTCACTGTGTACTGTCTATACTTTGGTATTGTTAAATTATGTATAAAAAACACAGGTTACTTTTTTTTTAAGTAGACTCCATGCCCAGCGTGGAGCCCAATACAGGGCTTGAACTCATGACCCTAAGATCAAGACCTGAGCTGAGATCAAGAGTCAGACACCCAACTGACTAAGCGACCCAGGTGCCCCAGATAACTCTTAAAATCAGAAAAAAAAACAAAAACGTTTCTCCTTAGAAAAACAGTCTCACAAGACCACTTGTTATAAAAGAATGTAATTCAAAATTGCAAACAAGTGGCATAAAATTTTTCATAAAATCATATAAGAAAAATAGTGCTCTCTTACAGATAAAAGAACACAAATTTTAACATATGCATGTTTTTCCTTTTTCTACTTTTTTCCAAATACCGAGGAATTCCTTACTGTAGAGAGCAAAATGGAGTCTCTCACGTCAAGCAGGAGCCTGCGTCAAGGTCCGGCAGCCAGGAGGTATCGCCCGGACCCACGTCAGCCGACACCCCACAACTGATCACGAAGAACCAGAGGAGGTCTGCAGAGACCCCAAACGGAGTAAATCCCTTTAAAAAGGGAAGGATTGGGGCAGCGAACTGGCAGACTCTTCAGACCTGGCCCCTCGGTCTCGCCACTCGAGAAAGGCAATGGCCACGGAAGGCTCTGCCCCGCTGATCCCCGGGGTCTCCGAGCAGAACCGAGGTCTTCGCCGCCAGAACACCAGAAGCCGAGTGCGGAGAGCTGACCCGGACCAGGCCGAGGCCTTGGCTCAACCACACGCCCACAGCCTGACTGAGTTTGGTTCGTTCACTTCCTGCACCTTCTGTTACCTTGTTCGGTGTGTGGCTTGTCTTCTCTCCTGCTCTGGGTGCTGTGTAAGAAGCCAGGTTTAATCACATGGTGAACCGAGCCTGGAATCCCGAACCTGCTTTCTAATTGTGATTTAACTTTGCTTTAGGACTGAATAAAGCTGACACTGTGGAAAGACACAACTCGTGTAGTCAGCAGGATCCATGTCATTGACTCATCATGTGTTAGAAAATTTAAAAGAATCAGAAAAGACTCCTAAAGTCTTGCTTGAATTGACTATAGCCAAACTTAAAAATAATAAATTGGGGAATAAATTTATGTGAATATAGACTTTCCAGGCATCTCATTGAGAGTGAAATCCTAAGGTATCACAGGCAGGTGAAAGTGAAACTGGCTCTATGCAGGGAGCAGTCAGCAACGGAAGCTGGTCCAGGGCTTACCCCTTTGCATGCTGGGCATGCGGTGGAACTAGCCAAAGCTGAGACCAAGGGAGACTGCCTCAGAAAGGCACTTGGAAGGCTAAGAAAAATTAAACTATTTGGAGATTGCAAAGATACATGCCACTACTGGCCAAATTAATCTGTAACTTGGCAGAAAGACGTGAACAAAAATTGTGGAAAAATCTGTATAAATATCCTACGGTATAAGTGGGAAATAGAACTCTCCATAGTTAAGAAATTATATATAGCCACTGCTAGGTTACAAAAAATGAAGAAAGATGTGTGCACTAAGTAAATGCCTAAAAGGGATGGTGAAAAGGGCCAAGAGGCCCGACACCATACTTTGTGTAGAAGACCCATGGTACCCCACGGAGTTAGAAGTTAGAAAGAAGCTCACAACCAGGACCCCGGGAGATATAATCATGGATCTGAAGGATTCTAAAAATGTAAAGCCCTTAGTATCCTGGGTGCCCACTGAAGGGTTTCCCATCTTATCTATGAAAACCATCTTGCAGTTAGACCAGGACAAAGGGGCAAAGAGCTAGCTAATAAAGTAATAAGGAAGGCCAAATTAATGCATAATTTAAATTTAAAGAACGATAAACCATTGGGACCCCAGAACCCCCATCCTGAGGATCCAGGAGACTATGATAACCCCTGGTGGGGGGGATGGATTATCACAGCAGACCTATAATTACCAGGAAGAAAGTATTAGATTACAGTAATGGATAAGGAAAACCTGTGGAAGCAGCAGAGGACAGAGAATACACTTGTGCTGAACTTCAGAAGATTAGAACAGATTTTTGTCAAAAACATGTATCTGATGTAGACTGGTTGCTTCATGTATGGGATAATGGGGCAAATACAATAGCATTATCAGGCAAAGAGATGCATCAGGTATCTTCTTTAGCTGAAAACCCCGTTTAAACCAAGGAAATGAAGGCAAAATAAGCCACCAAAATTCTATCCCTTTGGGATTGGATTGCTTTGGCATGGAGAAGGGTAAACTCTTATCTAGATCCCACTAAATCTGGAGATAGATGAAATTGGACTGACTTAGAGCAGGCTCAATTACATTGCCAGAAATTGGCTATTCTGGCAATGATATATGACACTCAGGGAAGATTCACCACACCCTTTGAGGTGCCTGCCGCTAATGAGATTAAAAGAACACCTCTGTTAGGAGCCCCAGAAAACAAATATTTCATTTATGAATGCACTGGCAGGATGCCATACCATGCAAGATGTACTAAATACATTCAGATTATCAGCTGAATTATCAGGCACACATAAGATAACATTTATAGTTCAGGAAACACAGCAATCACATGCTGAGGACATATCTAAGCCCTCAAGGGCACCTGCATGCCCTGCTCAAACAAACGAACATACATGCAATCATCCGCTGAGAGAGACAGACCACAACAGAAGGTTTACATTTAATACCACTGTGCAGGTATCTGGAAACAAAACAAACAGACCATTTGACAAATACAGGACACGGAATTATCAAAAAAGAGGGAATAGAGAATATAATCAAGGATATTCAGAAAGAAATCAAAGAAAACATCAACAAGAAGTCACATGGAACAGAAATCAGTATAGAAACAGAGAGCAAAGAAATGAGGAAAGTAATAGAAATGGATACAAAAGATCAAGACAGAAGAGGAGAAAAAATAAACGTTTCATTCAAACCATTAAGAGAGGAGCAAGAATACCGGCAAAGGGAACAAGGAAGATTTTATTTTTTTTTTTTTAAGATTTTATTTATTTATTTGAGAGAGAGAGAATGAGAGACAGAGAGCATGAGAGGGAGGAGGGTCAGAGGGAGAAGCAGACTCCCCGCCGAGCAGGGAGCCCGATGCGGGACTCGATCCTGGGACTCCAGGATCATGACCTGAGCCGAAGGCAGTCGCTTAACTGACTGAGCCACCCAGGCGCCCAGGAAGATTTTATTTTTAATTTAGTTTTTTAATTTATTTTTTTTTACTTTTTTATTGTTATGTTAATCACCATACATTACATCATCAGTTTTTGATGTAATATGATATGATGATGATATGATGATATCATATCATAAGTTTTTTATAGATTTTGGATACTAACCCTTTATCTGATATGTCATTTGCAAATATCTTCTCCCATTCTGTCGGTTGTCTTTTGGTTTTGATGACTCCTTCTTTTGCTGTACAAAAGCTTTTTATCTTTTTTTTTTAAGATTTTATTTATTTATTTGAGAGAGAGAGAATGAGAGAGCGCACATGAGAGGGGGGAGGGTCAGAGGGAGAAGCAGACTCCCTGCCGAGCAGGGAGCCCAATGCGGGACTTGATCCAGGGACTCCAGGATCATGACCTGAGCCGAAGGCAGTCGCTTAACCAACTGAGCCACCCAGGCGCCCGCAAAAGCTTTTTATCTTGAAGTCCCAATAGTTCATTTTTGCCCTTTCTTCCCTTGCCTTTGGCGATGTTTCTAGGAAGAAGTTGCTGCGGCTGAGGTTGAAGAGGTTGCTGCCTGTGTTCTCCTTTAGGATTTTGATGGACTCCTGTCTCACATTGAGGTCTTTCAGCCATTCAGAGTCTATTTTTGTGTGTGGTGTAAGGAAATGGTCCAGTTTCATTCTTCTGCATGTGGTGATCCAATTTTCCCAACACCATTTGTTGAAGAGACTGTCTTTTTTCCATTGGACATTCTTTCCTGCTTTGTCAAAGATGAGTTGACCATAGAGTTGAGGGTCCATTTCTGGGCTCTCTATTCTGTTCCATTGATCTCTGTGTCTGTTTTTGTGCCAGTACCATACTGTCTTGATGACAGCTTTGTAATAGAGCTGGAAGTCCGGAATTATGATGCCGCCAGCTTTGCTTTTCTTTTTCAACATTCCTCTGGCTATGCGGGGTCTTTTCTGGTTCCGTACAAATTTTAGGATTATTTGTTCCATTGCTTTGAAAAAAGTGGATGGTATTTTGATGGGGATTGCACTGAATGTGTAGATTGCTCTAGGTAGCATTGACATCTTCACAATATTTGTTCTTCCAATCCATGAGCATGGAACGTTTTTCCATTTCTTTGTGTCTTCCTCAATTTCTTTCATGAGTATTTTATAGTTTTCTGAGTACAGATCCTTTGCCTCTTTGGTGAGATTTATTCCTAGGTATCATATGGTTTTGGGTGCAATTGTAAATGGGATCGACTCCTTAATTTCTTTTTCTTCTGTTTTGTTGTTGGTGTATAGGAATGCCACTGATTTCTGGGCATTGATTTTCTATCCTGCCACTTTACTGAATTCCTGTATGAGTTCTAGCAGTTTTGGGGTGGAGTCTTTTGGGTTTTCCACATAAAGTATCATATCATCTAAAAACAGTGAGAGTTTGACTTCTTTGCCGATTTGGATGCCTTTTATTTCTTTTTGTTGTCTGATTGCTGTGGCTAGGACTTCTAATACTATGTTGAATAGCAGTGGTGATAGTGGACATCCCTGCCACGGGGTACAAGGAAGATTTACTAAAACTTTCTTTACAAAAAACTAGAGGACCCCGGGATGGACTGGCAGGCCACCAAATCCAGGGATAATAGGCCATATATGCAATTAGCATTAAAGATAGGAAAGAAAATAATAACACATCTTTAGTAGATACAGGATCCCAAATATCATTATTAAAGAGAGAAAGACCTAATAAAGGAAAAACTATAAACACTGAAGGACTAGGAGGAAAAATAATCCAGGGAAAACCCATAGAAACAGAAGTGTTAATGTATGAAGAGAACCTATAAGACATACTTTTGTGAGTGCCCTGCAGCTAGGAAATATTATAGGAATGGATTTAATTCTAAAATTATATGAGGAATGGATGCCATTAAAAAGAAAGAAAAATAAGAATATATGCTTAGCACAAGTAAAGATAGATCCAATAGAACTCCCAAGACCCCATAGGGAATCATTTACTAAACGATACCCATTAAAAGGGGGACATAAGGAAATAAGAGAAAAAATAATGGAATTATTAAAAGAGGGTATAATTATTCCAGGAATGTCATCCAGTTTTAATAGTCCCATATGGCCAGTGTTAAAACCTAGTGGACAATATAGGCTAACGGTAGATTATAGAAATCTAAATAAAGTATCACCAAAATCAATGGGAGCATTATCTGACACAGAAGAAGTAATAAATAAGATAACTAGTTATCATGGAAAATATTATGTGACTATAGATATGTCCGACATGTTTTTTGCAATACCTATTACAGGAAAAAGCCAGGAATACCACATTCTCATGGGAAGGCAAACAATATCAATTTGTAAGGCTGCCCCAAAGATATCTGAATAGCCCAGTAATAGCACATACTATCCTGTCCACTCCTATAGATCAATCATTGTACAAATCTCTAGTAGTAATATCCTATACTGATGACATAATAACAACAAAAAAAGATAAGGAGCAATTAAGACAAGAAAAGGAAAAGTTAATACAGCATTTAAGGGAACATAGATGGACTATTAACGATGAAAAAATATCAGACCAGACACTCATTGCAAATTTCTAGGAATTCAATGGTCTTCTGAAGGAAGGAAGGTACCAGATAAGGTAATAGATAAAATACAAGCAATAGGACACCTAAAGATAAAAGAGAGGCACAGAGACTTATAGGCTTATTTGGATATTGGAGACAGCATCTACCATACTTAAATATAATCTTAAAACCTACTTACAAAATAACTAGAAAGGCACAAGATTTTGAATGGACAGAACAACAACAACAACAGGCTTTAGATACATTAAGGGATTTTTATTAAGACAATTCAAACAATACATTATCCAGCAGCAGGAGAACCATTAAGAATAGAAATATTGATGAGTGGAGAATATGGTCATGGTCCCTCTGGACAAAGAAGAAACATAAACCTAATTTTCTACCGATAGGATTTTGGACTACAAAGTTCCCATATTCAGAACATAAATATTCAATATTTGAAAAACATATATGGTTGCTATATGAAGCTTTAAAAAATATAGAACCCCTATTGGGAAATCAAAAAATAACAGTGCCGAGTCATATACCTTTGTTCCACTGGATAAAACTGAGCCCAGAAGAATGGACAGGTATCCAAATTGATTTGAAATTGCTAACTTGGAAATGGCATATCCGAGGAAGAGACATGTCCTTCCAGGGACAACCAGAACTTCACACCGAGGAGATATGTAAGACGGAAATAGTCTTGCTAGAATTTATTCCAAGGGAAAGGCAAATCCATACTCAAAACTTAGGGAAATACATCCCATCCTGGTCTAAAGGTCTATATCAAATGGCTGGTTTACAGATGGATCACCCCCTGGAGTTTCTGGAAGAACAGAACGGGCAGCCACAGCACTGAGACCCTGGGACAATCTGATCCTCAGAGAAAAAGGTAAAACTCAATCTGCAGAACATGTAGAATTAATTGCAGTAGTATTTGCTAAAAGAAAATCATTAGAGGAGAATCAAAGCACCATATATATTTTTACTGACTCATGGGCAGTAGCCCTGTGGTCAGGAAAATGGGAAAGAAATGATCTTAAAATAAATGGCAAAGACATATGGTCAAGAGAATATTGGGAAGAATTATATATAGCTTCAGAGAAAATTAAAATATGTTACACATGTGTCAGCACACAAAAAAGACAACACAGAGGTATCAAAATATAATAATGAGGTTGATGCATTGACAAGAGACACTGAGGCAATAGAAACAAAGGAAGGATTATAATTAAAATTAAAAAGAGATAAGGAAGGATGGAGACACACATTGCCACTAATAATATTACAAAGAGATAGGGATGGAAAATGGGAGGTACCTAAAGTAACACCAGTTGAAATTTAAAAAGACAGGAAACCAATATCACACAGATAAGGAAATAACAGAAATACTAATAACTCCACATGCAATTATGGAAATACATACAAAGCACAAACAGGAACACATGCCTTATATAAATGGTTCACTGAAAGAAATCTTAAAGTTACTTGGCAGGAGAAAAAAAGAGCATTACAAGGATGCATCACATGTAAACAGATGGTACGTAAATACAGGTACACTGCATCAACAGATACATACATACAAGCCTACCACATTTAATTTTACAATACAAACAGACTTTCTAGGACGTTTAAATCACAGCTATCCACAGATACATGCCTCTGCCCTGGTAGACATATATACAGATTTAGGGATAAGCTCTGGCTGCCTCTAGCCCTTCAGCTCATGCAACAATAAGGGCTCTATAGTCATGGGCAGCTCACTTTGGAGCACCAGGAATAGTAGAAAGTGATCAGGGAACTCACTTTACAGCCACCTCAGTTAAAAAGCTCTGTGATCTATGGGACTTACAATGGAATTACCATCTAGCCTACAATCCTACAGCTGCTAGATATACAAAGAGATTTAACTGATTATTAAAAAGAGAATTACGAGGGGTGCCTGGGTGGCTCAATCATTAAGCGTCTGCCTTCGGCTCAGGTCATGATCCCAGGGTCCTGGGATCGAGACCCGCATCGGGCTTCCTGCTCAGCGGGAAGCCTGCTTCTCCCTCTCCCACTCCCCCTGCTTGTGTTTCTGCTCTCGCTATCTGTCTGTCAAATAAATAAATTAAAAATCTTAAAAAAAAAAAAAAGAGAATTACGATTGATAAGAGAAACAAGGAAGTTCTTTTTTTTTTTTTTTTTTTAAGATTTTATTTATTTGACAGAGAGAGACACAGCGAGAGAGGGAACACAAGCAGGGGGAGTGGGAGAGGGAGAAGCAGGCCTCCCGCCGAGCAGGGAGCCCGATGTGGGGCTCGATCCCAGGACCCTGGGATCATGACCTGAGCCGAAGGCAGACGCTTAACAACTGAGCCACCCAGGTGCCCCGAAACAAGGAAGTTCTTAACAAGCCCTGGATATAGCTTGCTTTTTGCTAAATCAAAGAGACAGGTTACAAAAAGATGGTCCTCATAAGATGTCAAACACCCCTGCCCCAGATACAGAAAAAAGGGAGGTAACAATAGACACCGCTTCGACTTACATATAAAGCAGCAACAAAACTGAGGGACAATTCCACCTCATTACAGGACATTGTTGCTCACAGGCACGGAAACATTTCTCGGACTACAGGGGCTAAAGGACAGTTGCAACTTAAGAATATCCAGGACTTTTCTCCTATGGACATACCTTAAAAATCACTGAAGAAAAATTACATACTAGAAGGGCTTTCTATTACAGATTAGAAAAAAAAACTGATATATATTTTTATGCCCCTGCTTACTTTGTACTTGTCATTATAAGACAAGTCTAATACATGCACACTTACATTATCAATTAGGACACAAAAATGCAGTGTTGATCTCGTTTTCTGCCAATAATGCTGCTGGGCAAATATTACTTATAATTATTAATATTCTCCTGATTCTTTGTCTTGTTGAACTAACCAGATACTTCACCTATTGCCACAACGGAAATTGCCACATTGGTAATAGACCCAACCACAGTGCAGAAAATTAGCTAATTATACCATCTGCTTAATTAAGACAGCACTAAAAGAATAAGGTTTTTTACATTAGGAGAGAGAGAGAGACACAACAATCACCAGACTCAACCATACCAGACCTCCCAGAATCTCGTGACAATGATCTAGATTTGACACTTATAACTTGGGAGGACAATCCAGGTATGCAACAATACTTCTCATTAACCTAACCATCAGACGCACAATGGGTAGAACATATATGGTCAGTACAGCACCCTATCTGTGAGAATATAACTAATTCATCTATACCAATTTGTATAGCTAACAACCTCCCATGCATTACCTGACCTACCACCCACTGACAAAATTAGACTTAGAAAACCTTTATAATTCCTGGTAGGACTAGGCATCATCTCTAACTTAATTATCTCTGCAATTCAGGAAGCAGAAATCCAAACTATTAAGCAAGAATTATTTGCATTTAAAAAACGTGAACCCCTTAAATAACGCAGTAGAAAACTTAGGTTCCAAAATTTCCTCAGCATTTAAAGAATTACATTCTATTGTCCATAGATCATGCATACCAACTGGAATTTAATTATAATATCAACCATAAGGTTCAGGCCCTGCAAAAAAATTTACTTAATCTGAGAAATTTTTATTTGAATGAACAATTAAAAAATAATTGCTACAGAATCAATAACCTTCTTGAGAGAGCATGGAATGATATTAAAAACATTACAGCAACAGGAAAAATGTATTCTTCTGACTGGACTGAATCTCCTTTACAATTATACACCTCGAGACCTTCAGGTTGTGACAATAGAGGGCAATGTAAACTTTCATTGTTAAGAGTATTAGGAGGTCAAAGATACAAATGTATCCGAAGGGGTACGTGCACCCCAATATTTACATCAGTGAAGTCCACAATAGCCAAACTGTGGAAAGAGCCAAGAGATCCATCAACAGATGAATGGATAAAGAAGATATGGTATATATATACAATGGAATATTATGCAGCCATCAAAAAAAATGAAATCTTGCCATTTGCAACAACGTGGATAGAACTAGAGGGTATTATGCTAAGCGAAATAAGTCAATCAGAGAAAGACAAGTATCATATGATCTCAATGATATGAAGAATTCTTAATCTCAGGGAACAAACTGAAGGTTGCTGGAGTGGTGGGGGGTGGGAGGGATGGGGTGGCTGGGTGATAGACATTGGGGAGGGTATGTGCTATGGTGAGTGCTGTGAATTTTGCAAGACTGTTGAATCACAGATCTGTACCTCTGAAACAAATAATGCAGTATATGTTAAGAAAAAAAAAGAAGATAGCAGGAAGGGCAAAATGAAGGGCGGGAAATCGGAGCAGGAGACAAACCATGAGAGACTATGGACTCTGAGAAACAAACTGAGGGTTCTAGAGGGGAGGGGTGGGGGGATGGGTTAGCCTGGTGATGGGTATTAAAGAGGGCACGTTCTTCATGGAGCACTGGGTATTATACACAAACAATGAATCATGGAACACTTCATCTAAAACTAATGATGTAATGTATGGTGACTAACATAATAAAATAAAACTTTAAAAAAAAAAAGAGTATTAGGAGGTCAAAGCCTACTAGTATATGACTCACATGCTGTGCCACAACAAATACATGGTAATACTGCACTCCGGTAACACATACACCCCTGTGGATGGATGGATATTATTACCCAAAGAAATGGTATTTCAGTGATCTCATAACATGTACTATACCTGGCATGAATTGGAAATCAATGCTGATCTTTTTCCTTTAACAAGAACATCCACTGAAAAGTTATTTTTGAACATGGGACACTTTAACTGGATAATTTGTGCTAATGATTATTCAGAGGTTAAATTCTTCAATCATACTAAAATGAAGGATACTACTATCACCATAAACAATGAATGTATTAAAATACTGTATGCTATTAATGTAGCATGTAATAATGTTGCCAAAATGGGTACCTACATCTCAGAATATTCATACAAAGATCTTCCAACATCTTACCATATAAAATAACAGAAATACCTTGGGTTAAAACTGACAAAATTGATAAACTTTTGGATGAAAACATGGAAGGACTCAAAGCAGCCCATAAAACCTTAACCAAAAGCTAACCCACTTTAAAAATGCTATGCAGGCCATTCATGCAGCTTCAGCCGTCACTAATACTAACTTAGCTGCATTAAACAAAGACATAGAAAACTTACATAATAAATGTTCCTTTCTAGAATTGTTAGCAAAACCCTTCAAACAGGTGGTTTGTTTTGGCTTCTGGTCTGACTATAACCCTTTAAAATACCTAAAGATGGGATGGAATTATCTCTACACATGTTTGGGAATCCATTAAGGAAGTCCTTTTAGTTATCATTTTTGCTATATATCTTATTAAATATGCTATTAGAATGTTATGCACTCTTAAACTTAAAAAGAAAAAAAATCACAGAAAGACTATGATTAACCATACCCTCGCCATTCTTTTTTGGATACACCAAGAGCCTATGCTGAAGATTCCATATGTATTTTTTTTATTGTCTTCTTTTTGTTTGACTTTATTCAATTAGATGTGACTTTGAGTTGGGAGTTTTTGTGTTTGCTTGATTCATTTTAATATGTCTATCTTGTTTGGATTTGATGTGCTCTTTATCTTATATGGTTTGAATTTAACTGATTTTGTTTGATTTCTATTGAAAACTTGATTAAATAACCTAAAAGTACCTTTTGCTATGTTACCAAACTACTACTGCCATCCTGCTGTAAGACATACTTGATTCCTGCATGGCCCTTACAGAATTTGCCATGAGGAATCATGGAGTGGAATGTAGAGAGCAAAATGGAGTCTCTCACGTCAAGCAGGAGACTATGTCATGCAATGACGTGAGCAGTTCAGTTACTGCAGCTAGGAGGTATCACTGGGACCCACGTCAGCCGACACCCCAGAACTGATCACGAAGAACCAGAGGAGGTCTGCAGAGACCCAAAACTGAGTTAAAAAGGGAAGAATTTTGGCAGAAAACTGTCAAACTCTTCAGACCTGACCCCTCTTTGTCTGACTTAAAAAAGGCAATTGCCACAGAAGGCTCTGCCCCATTGATCTCCGGGATCTCTGAACAGAACCAAGAGTCTTCACCGCTAGAACATCAGAAGCATTGAGTGCAGAGAGCTGACCCGGACCAGACCGAGGCCTTACCTCAACCACACGCCCACAGACTGACTTCAAATTTGGTTTGTGAATTTCCTGCACCCTTCTGTTATCTTGTTCGTTGTGTGGCTTGTCTTCTCTCCTGCTCTGGATGCTTTGTAAGAAGCCAAGTTCAATCACATGATCAATTGATTGTCACTGAGTTTGGAATCCTGAAACCTGCTTTCTAATTGTGATTTAACTTTGCTTTAGGACTGAATAAAGCTGACATTGTGGAAAGACACAGATCGTGTGTGCGCCTTCATAGTGTGCTCATGACACTTACCCAACAGTCTTTACAACAGTCACCATATGCACATTCGGCAGATGATTTAAGTTTACAAGTACTTCCTTCACAACAAGGGTCAGATTCACACTCCTGTGAAAAGAAAATAACTGTCAATAAGGAAAGGAGTCACTGTCATCAATTTTCATTAATCAAAGTCCTATCTCAGATCTAAAATCTTTTTTCTAACTGGGCTATAGCTGTGCTCGCTTCGGCAGCACATATACTAACTCGGCTATAGCAGTTACTCTCCGGAAAATCACTTACTATCCTTCTCAAGTTATCAGTGACTCTTCATTTATAACCATTTAAAGTTCAACAACTTTCAAAGGACTGAAATCATACAGAGAATGCCTCTTTGTCTGCTGGAACTGCCAGAAGAAGATACTTTTACTATCCATAGTTCTACAGGCTAGCGGTCCAAACAAAGTTCCAGCCAATTCGGTTTTTGGCGAGGACTTTCTTCCTAGCTTGCAGACAGTTGCCTTCTGGCTGTGTGCTCACACGGCCCCTCTTCAGTGTGGATGTTCTGACAGAGACAGAGCAAGCAAGCTCTTCAGGATCTCTTCTCTTAAGAACACTAACCCTGTCAGATCAGGACCCCATCCTGACCGCATTCACCTTAATTACTTACTTGGAGGCCCCATCTGCAGATACAGCTACCCTGGGGGCTAGGGCTTCAACATATAAATTTGGAGGAGGAGGATACATTCAGTCATAAGTTCCTTTAATTATCATGGAGAATTAAGCATCCATCAATGCCTTTCTCTTCATGCTCAAGGTCTGACTTATCTAATGGGTGTGTCTTCACCTTATGTGGACATTCTTTTTATCTTGCCTGGCTTCTCTCACCTCACTTTAAGCCTCCATGGCTCCCCATCACAACCCCCACACAAATCCCACAACCTCCCACCCACAGAGACATCTCTTCTATGTTCCAGCTAATGTGTTCAGGTCTGAATTGTTTGAGAGGAGAAGGAGGGGGAAAGAATAAGACAGGGGACAGAAGGAGGAGGGGAAGAGAGGGGGCCGAGGAAATAAGCTTTCTTTCATTTTTGAAGAATATTTGTCCTACTTTGGAATTCTAGGTTGACAGTTTCTTCCATTGAGAACTGTAAATATGCTGTTCTATTGTCTTCTGGCCCTTAGTGTTTCAGGGAAAAAATCAGCTGCCATTCATATCTCTGTTCCCCTGTTTTTTTATTGGCTTCTTTCATTATTTTCCCTTTATATCAGCATTTTGACTACAGTATACCTAAGTGAATTTTCTTTGTAATGATTCTAGCATGGGTTCACTTGGTGTTTTGAAATTGTAAGTCAATGTTTTTCCCTAAATTAGGGGGGTTTTCAGCCATTATTTCTTTTATTTTTTCTTTCATTCTTAGTCTCCTGAAATTTCACTAACAGTTACATTAGACTATTTGATATCTCCTATGTGTCCCTGATTCTCTGCTCATTTTTCTTTTATCTTTTCTATTTGTTCTTTAGATTGAATTATTTCTTTTGATCGGCTTCATGTTCATTGACTCTTCTGCCATATTAGTCTGCTATTAATTCTATCCAGTGAAACTTTCATTTATTGGACTTTTTAGTTCTATAATTTCTATTTGGTTCTTTATTATAATTTACATTCTTTCTAAAACTTTTTATCTCTTTAATCATGAAGACCATATTTTTCTTTATTTCTTTGATGATAAATAGTGGAATACAATTGATAGCAGCTTTATTTCTAATAGCAAAATGTGAGAAAAAAACCCAAATGCCCTTTAATGGGTGAATGATTACGCAAACTCTGCATGGTTAAACAATGGTTAAACAAACTCCAGGCAGGACCTCCAGGCTGGTGGAAACACTAGCATAAACATTATTCCAAGTTCTCTGTAGTAAAATCCATCCAATGGAACAATACTCATAAAAAGGAATGAAATAGTAATACATACAACAACTTTAGATTGAGGCATTTCATTTAGTGAGGCATTTCATTTAGTGAAAAAAAGCATTTCATTTAGTGAAAAAAGTCAGTCTCAAAGAGTATATATTTTATATATACTCCATTTTATATAAACTCCATTTATATGACATTATTGAAATGGCAATACTACAGATAGAGAACAGCTTAGAGGTAGCCAGGGGAAGGGATCAGGGCTGGAGTTGGGGGTGGGTATGAATACAAAGAGGTCGCAGCAGGGAGTTTTATTGTGTGATGATAGAACAGTTCTCTGTGTTAACTGAGGTGGTGTTTACATAAATCAATAAATGGGATAAAATTACACATACACACGCATACACAAATGTGGTTAAAAATGGTGAAAACTGAATAAAGTCTGTGATCTAGTTAATGCATCAATGTCAGTGTCCTGGTTTTTATATTGCATGAGAGCTACATAAGATATCACTTTTGGGAGAAACTGGTGAAAATACATGGGGCTCTTCGCACTGTTTATGCAACTTCCCATTAGTTTATAATCTTTTCATAATAATAATGTAAAAATAAATGAACTCTAGGGACACCTGGGTGGTTCAGTCAGTTAAGCATCTGCCTTCGGCTCAGGTCATGATCCCAGGGTCCTGGGACTGAGCCCTGAATTGGGCTCCCTGCTCAGCGGGGAGTCTGCCTCTCCCTCTCTCCCTGCTTGTGCGCCACCCCCCTCTCTGTCTGCATCAAATAAATAAATAAAAATATTTTAAAAATAAATAAATAAATGAACTCTAATTTAAACCTTGTACCATACAAAAGAATTAAGTCAAAATCGATCATAGTCCTAAATATAAACCCTAAAATTAGAAGGCTTCTAGGAGAAAACCTTTGCAACTTTAGATTAGACAAAGATTCCTGAGATATAACATCAAAAAAGCATAGCCCATAAAAGCATAAATTGGTAAAATGGGCTTTCATCAAAATATAAAGCTTCTAGTCTTCAAAAAACACTGTTAAGGTAATTAAAGGTAAGCCAGAGACTGGGAGAAAATATCTGCAAATCTGGATAAAGGACTCATATCCAGAATATATGAAGTACTCCCAAAACTATCTAATTTTCAAAATGGGGAAAAGAGGTGAACAGACACATCATCAAAAAAAGATATACAAATGGCAAATAAGCACATGAAAACATGCTCAACATCACTAGTCACTAAGGAAATGCAAATTAAAACCTCAATGAGGTACCACTTCACATTCCAGAGAATGGCTAAACTGAACGCTGACTATATGAAGTGTTGCCAAGGATGTAAAAGAACTAGAACTCTCATACACTGACAGTGGGGATGTAAAATGGTACAAACACTTTGGAAAACAATTTGAAAATGTCTCGAAAAGTTATACACCTAACATATGACCCAGTCATTCCACTCCTAGGTATTTATCCAAGAGAAATGAAAACATAAGTCCATATGAAGACTTGTATGCAAGTCTTCCAATACAGCAGCTTTACGTGTTAATAGCCAAAAACTGGAAAGAACCCAAATGTACATGAACAGATGAAAAGATAAACCAACGGTACCATGTCCATACTACTCAATGATAAACAGCAATAAAAAGGAATGAACTACTGACACAGTAGAAACATGGATGAATCTCAAAATAATTATGCGGAGGGAATGAAGCTAGAGAAAAAAAAAATCATTCCACTTACATGAAATTCTAGGAAATGCACACTAATGTATAATGACAGAAAGGAGATCAGTGATTGCCTGAGGATGGGAGAACAAAAAGGGATGGAAAGGGCGCCTGGGTGACTCAGCTGGTTAGGCGATTGCCTTCGGCTCGGGTCGTGATCCTGGGGTCCTGGGATTGAGTCCCATATCGGGCTCCCCCTGCTCAGCGGGGAGCCTGCTTCTCCCTTTCCCTCTGCCTGTCACTCCCCCAGCTTGTACTCTCCCTCTGTCAAATGGATAAATAAAATCTTTTTTAAAAAGTGGGGGTGGGGGCTGTGGAAAGAAGGGAGTACCAAGAGTCACAAAGAACTTTTTGGGATAATGACGTGTTTATTATCTTGATCATGAAGATGGTTTCACACAAGTATACATGTATCAAAAATGTATCAACTTATATACTTCAAATATATGCAGTTTATTGTTGACCAAGTTTTCACAATTGCACATTTCTTACTCTTTGCTCTGTCCTAACATAGTTATTAGTTTTTTAGTAAAGCTTCTCTCTTTCCTACAGGCCCCTGAGCTCTGCTTGTCCCTACAGAAAAAGTGGAGTGTACCACCCCCTCCCTCCTATCAGCTATTCGTGGAAATCAGCTGACTACAGCAGAACACTTTCATATCAGACCTCACTGGTCATTTCCCCTTGCTTATCCAGCTTCCTCTTAAAAGATTCTGCTTATCAGCTTGCCCTCACCTTGACCCTTTAAAAGAAAAACCTTTTCTTATTTCATTTTAAGATGCTTTCAGATTTCTGAGATCAGAGCATTCTCCCTATTACAATAGTCTTTATTCTGAATAAAGCCTTTCATTATCTAAGTCCAAATTTGGTTTCTTTAACACTGTATTCAATTATACTTTAATAAAGCTGCCAAATTGTTTTCAAAAACACTATGTAAGACATATGGCTTCGAGGAAACAGACCATATACACAGGAATTTTGTTTATAAGTACAATTTTAAATGGTTTTATAACAACTGATCATTAGTGGATAAAAGTTAATGCCCTAGATTATTTCACGTGGCCCCCCTCAACTAAAGAGCTAATATAAACATTTTCAATTACAAAAATGCTAAAAGAAATTATGGAGGGGCTATGATGACAGTCTTGAAATAAGAGTACTACAAGCTGAGCCAAAATACAAAATTCATTAAATCTTAAGGAAAAAAATTGATAAATTTTCCTTCATTTAAATTTCAAATTTCCGTATAATAAAATACATCCTATGAAAAGCTAAATGTCAAGAGTGAATCCTAAGGCAAACCAAGAAACAGACTCAAAACTATAGAGAACAAACTGATGGTTATCAGAGGGAAGAGTGTGGGGGGGATGGGTGAAATAGGTGATGGGGATTAAGGAGTGTGCTTGGCATGCTGAGCAGCAGGTGATGTATGGAAGTGTTGAATCACTATATGGTACACCTGGAATTAATATTACACTGTATGGTAACTGGAATTTCAATAAAAACTTAAAAAATAAATAAATAAATGAACAGTAAATAAATAAAGGAAATGAAAAGAGAAGAAAAAATGTAAACTAGAAAAAAACTGATAGAACACAAAATGGAAATGAATTAAAAATTATAATTAAAAAGTAAGACTGGGGGAAGAAAAGAGAGAACCTTAATGGAAACTTCGGGTGATGATGACTTGTCAATGTAGCCACCGACTGTAACAAATGTCCCACTGTGCTGCAGGACGTGGACAGTATGGGAGGTTGTGTGTGGGGTGGTATATGGGAACTCTTGGTACTTTCCATTCAATCTTTCTGTGACCCTAAAACTTCTCTAAAAGATAAAGTTAACTAATTTTTTAAAAGCTAAATTGTAAGATACAAAGGAGAAATATTAAAACATATACAAAACAATGGACTTTGCCCACAATACGTGAGCTCCTAAAAATCAATTTAAAAGAATGAATAACCCAACAGAAAAATTGATAAGGGATATAAAATGGTCATTCATACAAAAAAATATGCACATAGTCTATAAGCATATGAAAAGATTAAGAACTGAAACAATATCTTCTTAAGAAAATATTTATTATTCTTTCCTGGAAAGACTATACTGTAGCGGGGCACCAAATGCCACAATAAACTATTGGTAGAAGTGCAAATTGACACAGGCTTTTTGTAGGAAATTTCATAGCCTCTAATAAAATTTAAAAACACATACTCTTCAATTCAGTAATTCTACCCTTATGTAATTATCTTAGAGAAATACTTGCATACCTGCCTATATATACATGGGATGTGCACAAAGAGGTACTGTTTGCAACAGAAAAATACTAATTACAATAAGTAAATGTCCATTAATGAGAGTATGGTTCAAGAAATCATAGTATATCCTTAAATGGGAATACCAGTACATCCTTATATGGGAATACTAATCAGCAGATTAAAAGATCATGTCTACATAGGGTAATGACATGGAAAAATCTCCAAGATATATTAATAGAAAACAAAACAAAACAAAACAAAACCTCTACATACAACATATTAAGTCTGATACGCAAAAAAATAAAATAAAATCCTGGGGCGCCTGGGTGGCCCAGATGGTTAAGCGTCTGCCTTCGGCTCAGGTCATGATCCCAGGGTCCTGGGATCGAGCCCCACATCGGGCTCCTGGCTCAGCAGGGAGCCTGCTTCTCCCTCTCCCTCTGCCTCTCCCCCTCCTCATGCTCTCTCTCTCTCTCTCTCTCTCTGTATCTCTGTGTCTCAAATGAATAAATAAAATCTTTAAAAAAATAAAAAATAAAATAAAATAAAATCCTAAAACAAACCCAACTATTTACAAATGTACATTTTATATATGTGTGTATAAAGGTACAAAGTCTAAAAAGAAACACACTAAACTTATAAAAATGATTACCAATGTAGAAGGAAGTTTAAAAATTTATGGAGGAAATAATGGTATGAAAGGGAACTTTGCTTGTACTTACTATTTGAAACTTTTGTACCAAAAAAAATCTGTGGTATTTGAGATGGAAGTGGTATTCGAGACGGAAGTGGTATTCTTTCTTTCTTTTTTTTTTTTTTTTTTTTTTTTTTAAAGATTTTATTTATTTATTTGACAGAGAGAGACACAGCGAGAGAGGGAACACAAGCAGGGGGAAGGGGAGAGGGAGAAGCAGGCTTCCCGCGGAGCAGGGAGCCCGATGCGGGGCTCGATCCCAGGGCCCCGGGATCATGACCTGAGCCGAAGGCAGACGCTTAACGACTGAGCCACCCAGGCGCCCCGGTATTCTTTCTTAAAGAGTAATTCTGTAGTGTGAAAGTTCAAAATGCAAATATAGACTATTTCAGCAAGTTTGGTAGTGAAGTGAACAGTTAGGAGAAAGCAAAAGATATATAATATTTACAGAAGAAAGATCTGAGAATGCCTGGAAAGGAGAAGAGCCTGGTCACCCAAAGAGTATAACGTTAATTTAAACCTTGTTAGGGCCTTACTTTCGTCATTTGAAATGAGAATACGAAAAATATCAACTTCTTAGGGTTATTGTGAGGATTTTACCACGCAAAACATTTAGCAGAAGTCCCTGAAAGTCAGCAACAGTCTAATGAAGGCCCGTCACAAGTACATCATAAAATATATGCTGTCTTTCTAGAGCATGAAGTCATCTGGCAAAAGTCAGATATGGTCAGATATGGAAGAAGAAGTACTTGTGGAAAACATTAAGAATATGGTCAAGCTTAAACACAACTAAACAAATTTCTTCAAAATTTAATGCAAGGCCAGGAAGAAAAGGACTTTTACACAGGCCACTTTGAGAGGAGAATGGCTAAGATACAGAATAATAATAACAAAGATGGGCATGGGCTTAAGGCGCTAAGTGTGCAAAACAGGTCTGACAGAGCCAGAGATCAATGGGCACAACACTGAAGGTGAATAAAGGGAGAATGCTAACCTAAGTAGCAAGAATTTTGTTCCTGAAGGACTCTGGAAAATGGATCAGCTTCAATTTATTATTAAAATGAGTCCAACTGAACAAATATTTCTGCAATGGTAGTGCCGGAACAGTGGAAGCTTACAAATAAAGAGCGAACTGAAAAACTGATTAGTTCTTTAAAGTAAATAAATGACCTAATAACCATAACAGAAATGGCAGAAGGTAGCAAAAAATAGAAGAATAAACACAGTGCTTTCCTTGATGTCAAAACAGATGACACCATTAGTTATATTCTGGGAAGGAACACATGACCAATCCCAGGCATATATCCCCACAAGCAAAATACCAATCCTCATTTGCCACTAAATTTCACCAACTCCTATGCCAGTTGCCCAAAGCAAGCTATTCCATTTTTTCCAAATCCTGAGGTAACTTCACAAAGCAAAAATCAAAAATTAAACTGACCTTTGGAGTACCACAGTCACACTCTTCCCCAGGATCCACCAATTTATTACCACAGAAGGGAGCACTATAGGCTTCATCAGGCTTTGGAATATTAAGAAGGCAGTTTCCTCCTTTATTTAAAGTTAACTTCTCAAAGTCCTCTGCACTGCAACTGCTAAAGTTTCTGGAACCTCTATAATAAACATTAAGAAAAAGATCTTATGTCATAGCGATTATTCATTTTGAAATTTTAAATCATGTCCTCAACCAACAAGAAGTGAATATTTACAATGGCAGAAAATAAACTACTAAAAAACAGAGAGAAAAAAATAGAGAAATGAGAATAAATATAGTACATTATTTCAGTTACTACATAATAATTCACTATTTTGGTTATATTATACCTCCATGAAAATGTCTTCCAAACATATAAATTACATTAATATATAAAATCGTAAGAAGACCTTAGAAATTATCTAGTCCTATCCAAAATTCAGTTTTATTTACCTTCTATAATAAAAGTTCCTCAAATATTTGACACTAGCTATATGTTTCCCCAATCTTTTTCACTCTACAGGGTAACATTCTTATGTTCCCCTCACTATCACATACAGGGAGCCATGTGAAAATAACGTGAATGGGCATTCCAGGGAGGATGCATGATAGCCACCAAGAAGCAAAATGCACAGTGCAGAATTTTAGCTACAGTTTGAGGCTTAAACCTTATGATAACTCCTGAGAACCATGCTTACTACTCGGAAGGCTAGATGGGCTTCTAGAAATTGTCCACCTTGAGCTATCCATGTGAGATCTATAAAAATGCAATTTTGATTTGTTCTACATGTTGTTGGGGTTTTTTTAGTTATGGGTTTACTCAATAACTCTAAAATACATCCAGATAGTCCCATTGCCTATTTTCACTTTTGAAGAGCAGAGAGAAACATACCCACATCTACACCAAGGATCTTTGAGAAATCCAAGTCCCATTAAAATTTTATCAGGGGAATTTGGTGCCTGAAAGAATCTCTTTCAACAGTTTGAGCAGTGGTGCCAAGAGTAGCATCAGAAATGAAAACTGTGGTGCATTATACTTATTAAGGAGGCATCCCTGTCTATGTTGGCTCTTTCGTACTTCCAAGGAACCTAAGAAACAGATCCTTTCTGTGAGACTTTGTGTTCTGGATATACATATTACACTCTTCTTTGCTAACTGGTCCAAACTTTCCAGAGAAGTACATAGTCCTGACTCTTGGCTCTTGGAAATGGAAAGCAGTCTGCCTAGACATTTTTGTACCGTTAACTACTATTTGACAAAAAAAAGTCTTTGAATGTGGGGTTTTGAAGGATTTTAACAGACTGACCCACAGACAAAGAAAGGTCAATTGTCTGTAACAAAAAATAAAAGGGGGGGGGCAAGGCAATATTTTGGTTCACATAGAAAGAAAAGATCTCCCACAAATCTATTGACAATAAAAGGCTTGTTTTCAATAGTCTTTTTCTCACTAATCTCTATTAGTGATATTGTGAGGAAGAGTCCTCTTGTACAATACCATTCATTCAAGTATTTGAACATTATTATGCACAAGGCACTCTTCTCCTGTGCAAGGGATAAAATGGTGAACAAAGCAGACAAAAATCCTCACCCCTATAAATATGGCATTCTAGTGAGTGAGACAAACTATACACATGGTAAGTAAACTGCAGAGTATACAAAGGTGATAAGTGCCATGGGGGTAAAATAGGGAGGAGGTGAAGCAGGTGACCGAGGTGGGGGGGTGGGGGAAGGGAAGCAATAGCAGTCAGGACAGGTACTTCAAACACTGTGACAACCGAATCAGAACTGGATATCTGGGAAAAGAACATCACGCCAGGAAAGAATAGCAAGTGTGAAAGCCTAAGGTAAAAGCCTGCCTGGAGTGTACAGGGAACAATAAGGAAGCCAGTGCGGTTGGAGTAGAGTGAGTCAGGGAAGGAATGAGTAATGAGAGATGCAGTCAACAAAGGTGAGAATAGGCCATTGTAAGACTTGACTCTCACAGTAAACTGTGAGAGAAATGAGGAATTTGGGGGGACGATACAATGGAAAGTGAGCAGGAGTAACATGATTTGACTTGTGCTTTAATAGGATCACCATGGTTACTATTTTAAGCAGGAAGAACATACAAAGGGTTCCTGCAGAAATCCACTCAACTGATGATGATGTACCAGCATGACAGCAGTGCACACAGTAAGGAGTGTTTGGATTATTTATATGTTTTAAAGGAATAGCACTTAAGATGAAGAATGTGAATAAAAAGAGAGAAGTCAAGGATGACTCCAACATTTTTTGTGCCAAACTACGAGAAGGAAGGAGTTACCATTAACTGACATAGAGAAGACTGTGGGTAGAGCAGGTTTTAGGAGAGATAACGGAAGTCTGAGTCTAATAGACATCAGGTGACAATGTCAGAGTAGTAGTATCTAGTAATTATCTCATAAACAAAGGAGACTTCAATTTATTTATTTATTTTTTGGTAGGAGACTTCCATTTAAACAGAGTCTTGTGACTGCTTTTTATTTGCTATTGTTGATCTACATATGGTAAGTATCTTGCCTGCCATGTAGTACACATACAATAATGTTTTCTGTAAGAATACATTAATCAGCCAATAACCACAGAAATTGTGCAGACATATGGTATATTTCTGCAATTAAGTCCCTAATTCTAATCTACATAAAGTCTAGCACTTCTCTTGGGGGTACCTGGGTGGCTCAGTCAGTTAAGCGTCTGCCTTCAGCTCAGGTCATGATCCCAGGGTGCTGGGACTGAGCCCCGTATCAGGCTCTCTGCTCAGCAGGGAATCTTCTTCTCCCCCTAATTCTGTCTGCTGCTCTGCCTGCTTCTATGCTCATGTTCTCTCTCTGTCAAATAAATAAATAAAATCTTAAAAAAAGAACTACATAAAGTCTACCACTTCTAAACAGGTTACTTTAATTTTATTTTTATTATGTTATGTTAGTCACCATACAGTACATCATTAGCTTTTGATGTAGTGTTCCATGATTCATTGTTTTCATGTAACACCCAGTGCTCCATGCAGTACGTGCCCTCCTTAGTATCCATCACCGGGCTAACCCATCCCCCTACCCCCCTCTAAAATGCTCACTTTCTCAGAGTCCATAGTCTCTCAAGGTTCATCGCCCCCTCCAATTTTCCCCCCTTCAGTTTTCCCTTCCTCCTCCTAATGTCCTCCATTCTATTCCTTATGTTCCACAAATAAGTGAAACCATATGATAATTGACTTTCTCTGCTTGACTTATTTCACTTAGCATAATCTCCTCCAGTCCCATCCATGTTGATGTAAAAGTTGGGTATTCATCTTTTCTGATGGCTGAGTAATATTCCATTGTCTATATGGACCACATCTTCTTTATCCATTCGTCTGTTGAAGGGCATCTCGGCTCTTTCCACAGTTTGGCTATTGAGGACATTGCTGCTATGAACATTGGGGTGCATATGGCCCTTCTTTTCACTACATCTGTGTCTTTGGGGTAAATACCAAGGAGTGCAATTGCTGGGTCATAGGGTAGCTCTAGTTTTAATTTTTTTGAGGCACCTCCACACTGTTTTCCAAAGTGGCTGTACCAGCTTGCATTCCCACCAACAGTGTAAGAGGGTTCCCCTTTCTCCACAACCTCTCGAACGCTTGTTGTTTCTTGCCTTGTCAAATTTTGTCATTCTAACTGGTGTAAGGTGGTATCTCAATGTGGTTTTTATTTGAATTTCCCTGATAGCTAGTGATGACGAACATTTTTTCATGTGTCTGTTAGCCATTTGTATGTCTTCTTTGGAGAAGTGTCTGTTCATGTCTTCTGCCCATTTTTTGACTTGATTATTTGTTTTTCGGGTGTTGAGTTTGAGAAGTTCTTTACAGATCTTGGATACCAGCCCTTTGTCTGTAGTGTCATTTGCAAATATCTTCTCCCATTCTATGGGTTGCTTCTTTGTTTTGTTGACTGTTTGCTTTGCTGTGCAGAAGCTTTTTATCTTGGTGAAGTCCCAAAAGTTTATCTTTGCTTTTACTTCACTTGCCTTTGGAGATTATCTCGAAGGAAGTTGCTGTGGCCGATGTCAAAGAGGTTACTGCCTATGTTCTCCTCTAGGATTTTGATGGATTCCTGCTTCACATTGAGGTCTTTCATCCATTTTGAGTTTATCTTTGCATATGGTGTTAGAGAATGATTGAGTTTCATTCTTCTCTATATAGCTGTCCAATTTTCCCAGCACCATTTATTGAACAGACTGTCTTTTCCATTGCATATTTTTTCCTGCTTTGTCAAAGATTATTTGACCATAGAGTTGAGGGTCCATATCTGGGCTCTCTATTCTGTTCCATTGATCTATGTGTCTGTCTTTGTGCCAGTACCATGCTGTATTGGTGATCACGGCTTTGTAATATAGCTTGAAATCAGGCAGCATGATGCCCCCAGCTTTTTCTTTTTCAACATTTCCTTGGTGATTCGGGTTCTTTTCTGATTCCATACAAATATTAGGATTGTTTGTTCCAGCACTTTGAAAAATGTCATTGGAATTTTGATCGGGATGGCACTGAAGGTATTGATTGCTCTGGGCAGCACAGACATTTTAACAATGTTTATTCTTCCGATCCATGAGCATGGAAAATTTATTCATCTTTTTGTGTCTTCTTCAATTTCTTTCATGAGTGTTCTGTAGTTCCAAGAGTATAGATCCTTTACCTCTTTGGTTAGGTTTATTCTGAGGTATCATATGGTTTTTGGTGCTATTGTAAATGGAATCGATGCTCTAATTTCTCTTTCTACAGTTGCACTGTTAGTGTATAAGAAAGCAACTGATATCTGTGCATTGATTTTGTATCCTGCCACATTACTGAATTGCTGTATGAGTTCTAGTAATTTGGGGGTGGAGTCTTTTGGATTTTCCACGTAAAGTATCATGCCATCTGCGAAGAGAGAAAGTTTGACTTCTTCTTTGCCAATTTGAATACCTTTTATTTCTTTTTGTTGTCTGATTGCTGTTGCCAGGACTTCTAGTACTATGTTGAACAAGAGTGGCAAGAGTGGGCATCCTTGTCGTGTTCCTGATCTTAAGGGAAAGGCTCTCAGCTTTTCCCCATTGAGGATGATATTCGCTGTGGGTTTTTCATAGATGGATTTTATGAAATTGAGGAATGTTCCCTCTATCCCTATACTCTGAAGTTTTAATCAGGAAAGGATGCTGTATTTTGTCAAATGCTTTTTCTGCATCAATTGAGAGGACCATATGGTTCTTTTCTCTCCTCTTATTAATGTTTTCTATCACATTGATTGATTTGTGAATTTTGAACCACCCTTGCATCCCAGAGATAAATCCCACATGGTCGTGGTGGATGATCCTTTTAATGTATTGTTGGATCCTATTAACTAGGATTTTGTTGAGAATTTTGAAATCAATATTCATTAGGGATATCGGTCTGAAATTCTCCTTTTTGATGGGGTCTTTGCCTGGTTTGGGGATTAAGGTAATGCTGGCCTCATAGAATGAGTCTGGAAGCTTTCCTTCTATTTCTTTTTTTTTTAAACAGCTTCAGGAGAATAGGTATTATTTCTTCTTTGAATGTTTGGTAGAATTCCCCAGGGAATCCATCAGGTCCTGGACTCTTGTTTTTTGGGAGGTTTTTGATCAATGCTTCAATCTCGTTAGTGGTTATTGGCCTATTCAGGTTGTCAATTGTTTCCTGTTTCAGTCTTGGTAGTTTATAGGTTTCCAGGAAGGCATCCATTTCTTCCAGTAAACAGGTTATTTTTAAAATAAGTTTCTTAGTTTGTAGTTGGAACACATTTTCTCATAGATACAATGTCTAAAATGTTTGATCCTAAAGCAACCCATTAAAAAAAAAATTTAAAAAGCTGTTTTACCACAATGGAGTCCACTATAGTACCGAAAGGATTAAGAAAATCAGAAGCGTTTCTGGTACTTTTTACCTGATGGAGATAGTAACAAACATCCCCATTATTTCTCTTCAGTAAGGCTCTAGGGGCTACAATGAAGATATTTTTCGCCTAGTCATCCCTGGATAGCACCTACAGTAATAAGGGTGATCTTTCTCCTAATACTTAGCTTGAATAGCAACTAAAGTATTCTTATTCTCTACATATCACCCTGGGTGCTAGGATATTAATTTAAAGCATCTCCTCATCTCTTTTCTCATACCTTAGGTACGTTTTCCGAAACTGCATCAAAAGGAGATAGATGTGACCGACAGTAATGGAAACAGCCTACCAGAATATGACCAAAAAAAAAAGACAACTATCATTTAGAACATTCTTTCTATGAGTAATCTGGAAATAATCAGAACACAGTTCCATCATTACTATCCTAATCCTCACAGCCAAGGAGTAGGAAGCCCTAACAGAGGGCTCTAAATGATGGCAATTAATTAGATTTTTTTTAAAGAGTCTATTTATTTATTTGACAGAGAGAGAGAAAGTGAGACTTTTTTTTTTTAGAGTGCCCTGCAGCACCTGGATGGCTCGTCGGTTGAGCCACCAACTCTTGGTTTCAGGTCAGGTCAGCATCCTGAGATTGAGCCCCATATCAGGCTCCACACTCAGTGCCGAATTTGCCTGAGATTCTCTCTCCCTATCCCTCATCCCCTCCCCCTGCTCACTCGCACTCTTGCCTGCTCCCTCTAAATTAATTAATTAATTATTTATTTTTTAAAAATAGAGTGTCCTGATTATGGAGGCTTTCTGAACTAGTTGGCATTGAAGGGTATGGTTAAGAAAGCCATTTCTCCAGAAAGGTACCTCCCAGGAGGAGCACCTCACACTTCCAGGAATCCAAGTGCAATATGTGAGAAAAATATTACCAGCCCCTACCAAATACCTTAGTAATAACAAAAATCATATTACAAAGTTAGATTATCCACTTTTTAAACAGAACTGGCTCCAAATGACTGAGTTATCTAGGGAAAAATGTCAAATGTCTATGTATCACCTGCATCTAAAAAAAAGGCCTAATTTATAATGAACATTCAATTAATATTTACTACACAGCATATGAAGTAGAAGGTTTAATACCACCAAAGATAACCTAATCATTCTTCTCAAGTTATTCTTAGCAAAATTGTTCAAATACACTAACCAACACATTACCAAAATACAACATGAAGACACAAAATACCAAAAGCCACTCAAAAAAAAAAAAATTAAAAGAAACTATGAGTGGGGAAAAAAAAAACAGGTACAATCTCCAGACACTAGAATTATCAAACAATAACCAAAAACACCCTGCTTACTATGGTCAGGGAGAAAAATGACAAGCTCAGAAAAATTTTAGCAGGGAAATAAAATCCACAATAGTAATATAGCATGTATGAAAAAAACTAGATAGAAATTTGGGAAATGAAACATCATAAGCAAAACTAAGAATTCGATGGATAGGTTTAACAACAGACTAAATACAAATAAAGACAGGCTCAATGAATTAGAAGATGTAAGAAGAAATTACCCAGAAAGAAACATAAAATGATAGAAAATGTCTAAGAAAGGTGGGAGACCAGATTTTGTGAGGTCTTACACAAGTTACCTAGAATCACAAAAGAAGGATAGCAAATATGCAGAAATACTATGCACAGACGCAATATGTAAAGAAGCAGTATGTGAAAACATAAGGGCTGAGAATTTATCACAATTTATGAAAACTATCAAACTTCAAACTTTAAAACTCAAAAAACAAAAATCCTAAGCAGGTATATCAGTGTGTGTGCGTGCTATTTTTTTTTTCTTTCCACAACTTCAATAAACTTAAGAAAAAAACTTGAAACTTAAAAAAAATTTAAAAACTATGAAAATAGCCAAAAAGTAGATAAATCCACTTCAGTAGAGTAACATTTTAGTGATAGCTGACATGAACAGCAACATGGAGCCCAAAAGAAAATGTAATAATACCAATATGCTGAGAGAAAATAACTGATAACTAGAATTCTATATTCAACAAAAATGTCCTCAAGAATGAAGGAGAGGAGGGAGGATTTAAGATGGTGGAGTAGTAGGGGGACCCTGAGCTTGCCTCCTCCCTCAAACACAGCTGGATTAACATCCAACTATTTTGATCAACTAGGAAAATAATCTGAGGATTAAGGAAACAATCTGCACAGTTGGACAGAATGTGGCAGATGTGAGGTTCTGAGCCATGAACTGGGGGAAGAGGAAAGTCTTGGGGCTTCGAAGAAGAGGGAACCCTCTTCACAGAGCAAAGTCAGGGAGAGGGAGAGAGCGAGAAAGAATGCAGCAGGTAGGGATCACACAATAAGTGAGTAGATCCCCTGGGTCACACTGGGAGAGATTGCTGCCCTCCCCAGAGCACATTTGGAAGAGCAAATTTTGCCTCTCCAAGAACAAAAGGCCAGCTGGGAGCCACTCAATAGCTGTGTGGGCAGAGGGCAGATAACCTTATAGCAGCTTTTCGCTATCTGCCACAATAGATTCAAGCCTCTGTGTAACTGCTTTTCTCGGACAGAATGGAATAGGGGACTGCTTCTCCCGCAAATGACAGATATCCTGGTTGCAGCTTTTCACTGTGCGTCACAGTAAACCCTAGCCTCAATGTGCGCACCGTGCAACTGCTTTTCTAGGACAACATGGAGCTCCATAAGGTTCTCCTGGCGGGGAGGGGGGTGTGGAATGGATCCCCTTAAAACTTGGAGTTTTGAGTCCCAGCCACTGGCCAGAGATAAAATACAAGAGATCTGTGACGTGGGGCATGCTGAAGGCCCAGGAACAGCCAGGTTAAGGGCAGGGAACTGAAGAAAACCCAGGACACAGGAGATTATTTGCTCTTCTGAGACAGCCTCCAGAACAGCAGTGGCCAGAAGTTCCCCTCCCTGGGGACGAGAGGATGAGGTGACACCATATTCTTTCCCCTCCACCATTCTTCCCTCCTCCTGCCCACCAACATGGTTGAACTTCATAGAGAAACACAGCACCTCCAGTGAAGGCTGGAGTTCCCTACACTAAGCCCCACACCCCTGTGCTTGGCAGGGGCATCATTACAAGGGCAAGTTAGCCTGTGAACCAGCCCAGCAGGCCTCTCAATCAGAAGACCAACAGAGGCACCCAACATGTACCAAGTATACTGCTTAAAGAGTGCTCCAAAACATGAGCTTCTGGTGGAAATAGGAACAGGCTTGCTTCTTTCTTTTTTTCTTAGTTTTTAAATTTTTAAATTGTATCTTTTATTTTAGATATATTTTTCTTTTTTTTCTCTTTATTTTTTTTTTGGTATCAGGCTTCTAATTCTTTGTTCATTTGTTGGTTTGTGTGTTTCTTTCTCTTATTTTTCCAATCAGGCTTTTTTCTTTTCTTTCTATTATTTTCTTTTCTTCTTTCCTTACACTTTTAACTTCCTTCTTTCTTATTCTTTGGAATCAGGCTTATAGTTTTTTGTCTCTTTGCATTTTTGTTCCTTTTCCATTTCTCTAGTCTTGGATCAGACTTTTTTTTTTTTTCCTTTCTTTTCTTTTCCAGGTTTATCTTAACAAACAAATCAGAGGCGCTTTGGTGGCTCAGTCATTAAGCGTCTGCCTTCGGCTCAGGTCATGATCCCAGGGTCCTGGGATCGAGCCCCGCGTCGGGCTCCCTGCTCAGCGGGAAGCCTGCTTCGCCCTCTCCCATTCCCCCTGCTTGTGTTCCCTCTCTCGCTGTGTCTCTCTCTTCAAATAAATAAATAAAATCTTAAAAAAAAAAATCAAAGCACACCTAGTTAAAGGTCCAAACACTCCCCACTACAAGCAAGGAGGAACTCTGTAAAGAACGGACCACTGGGAAAGAACAGCCAAAATTTAATAGCAGAGTGTACACAGCATACACCAGAAATGCTTACTGAAGATTTCTGTTGTTATTGTTGTTATTGCTGTTTTTGTTTTGGTTTCTTTTTCCTTTTCTTTCTTCTTTTCTCTTACAGACAAATTGATGAGATGCAGAAAGTTACCCCAAAAGAAAGAACAGGAGGTAGTATTCATATACAGGGATTTAATCAATAAGGATGTAAATAAGATGTCTGGACTAGAATTAAAAAGAAAAATTATAAAGATACTACCTGGGCTTGAAGAAAGCAGAGAAGACACTAGAGAATCCCTTACTGTAGAGATAAAATAACTAAAATGTAGTCAGGCCAAAATTAAAAATGCTATAACCGAGATGCAGTCCCAAGGGGAGGTCATAAAAATGAGAATGAATGAAACAGAAGAGCGAATCAGTGATATAGAAGTTAAAATTGTGGAAAATAATGAAACTGAAAAAAAGAGGGAAGGAAAACTATCAGATCACAAAGGTACACTTAGGAAACTCAGCAATTCCATAAAGTGAAATAATATCCATATTATAGGAGACCCAGAAGAAGAGCAAGGAAAAAGGGGCAGAAGGTTTATTTGAACAAATTATACCTGAGAACTCCCCCAATCTGGGGAAGGAAACCAGGCATTCAGGTCCAAGAGGCTCAGAGAACTCCCCTCAAAATCAATAAAAATAGGTCAACACCTCAACATATTATACTAAAACTTGCAAATTACAAAGAAAAGAGAAAATCTTAAAGCTCGGGAGAAGAGGTCCTTAACTTAGAAGAGTAGACACATAAGGCTCACAGCACACCTGTCCACAGAGACCTGGCAGGCCAGAAAGGACTGGAATGATATATTCAATGTACTAAATGAGAAAAATATGCAGCCAAGAATACTTTATCCAGCAAGGTTATCATTCAGAATAGAAGGAGAGATAAGGAGTTTCCAAGATAAACAAAACTAAAGGAATTCATAAACACTAAACCAGCCCTGCAAGAAATATTAAAGGGGACCCTTTGAGTGGAGAGAGAGATCAAAAGTATCAAAGACTAGAAGGAACAGAGACATTCTACAGGAATAGTGACTTTATAGGTAATACAATGGCACTAAATTCATATCTTTCAATAATTACTCTGAATATAAATGAACTAATGCTCCAATGAAAAGATGCAGGGTATCAGAATAGATTAAAAAAAAAAAAAAAACAAGACCCATCAATAAGCTGCTTACAAGAGACTCATTTTAGACCCAAAGACACCTCCAGATTGAAAGTGAGGGGGTGGGGAACCATTTATCATGCTTATGGACAACAAAAGAAAGCTGGAATAGCCATACTTATAATCAGACAAACTACATTTTAAACCAAAGACTGTAATAAGAGATGAAGAAGGACACTATATCATAATAAAAGGCTCCATCCAACAAGAAGATCTAACAACTGTAAATATTTATGCCCCTAACTTGGGAGCAGCCAACTACATAAATCAATTAATAACAAACTTAAAGAAATTCATTGATAATAATAAGAGTGGGGGACTTTAAAATGCCACTCACAGCAATGGACAGATCATCTAACCAGAAGATCAACAATTGGAAACAAGGGCTTTAAATGACTCACTGAACCAGATGGACTTAACAGCATATTCAGAGCATTTCATCATAAAGCAGCAGAATATGCACTTTTTGAACACACATGGAACATTCTCCAGAACAGATCACATACTAGGTCACAAATCAGGCTGCAACAGGTACAAAAGGACTGAGATCATACCATACATATTTTCAGACCACAAAGCTATGACACTTAAAAGTCAACCAGGAGAAAAAATTTGGAAGGACCACAAATACATGGAAGTTAAAGAACATCCTACTAAAAAATGAACAGGTCAACCAAGAAATTAAAGAAGAATTTTAAAAATGCATGGAAGCAAATGAAAATGAAAACACAGCAGTTCAAAACCTTTGAAATGCAGCAAAGGCAGTTCTATGAGGGAAGTATACAGCAATACAGGGCTTCCTCAAGAAGCAAGAAAAGTCTCAAATACAAAAACTAACCTTACATCTAAAGGAGCTGGAAAAAGAACAGCAAATAAAGCCTAAATCCAGCAGGAGAAGAATAGAATCAGTGATACAGAAATCAAAAAAACCGCAGAACAGATCAAGGAAACTAGGAGTTGGGTCTTTGAAAGAATTAATAAGACTGATAAACCCCTATCCAGTCTTATCAAAAAGAAAAGAGAAAGGACCCAAATAAATAAAATCATGAATGAAAGAGGAGAGATCACAACAAACACCACAGAAATAAAAATAATTATAAGAATATTATGAGCAATTATATGCCAACAAATTAGACAATCTGGAAGAAATGGATGCATTCCTAGAAACATAGAAACTACCAAAACTAAAACAGGAAGAAATAGAAAACCTGAACAGACCCATAACCAGCAGAGATACTGAATCAGTAATCAAAAATCTTCCAATAAAGAGTCCAGAGCCACGTGGCTTCCCAGAAGAATTCTATCAAACATTTAGAGAAGAATTATTACCTATTCTTCTGAAACTGTTCCAAAAAATAGAAATGGAAGGAAAATTTTCAAACTCATCCTATGAAGCCAGCATTACCTTGATCTCAAAATCAGACAAAGGCCTCACTAAAAAGGAGAATTAAAAACCAAAATCTCTGATGAGCAGGGATGTAAAAATTCTCACCATGATACTAGCTAATAACAGTACATCAAAAGGATTATTGACCACGACCAAGTGTGATTTATTCCTGGGCTGCAAGGGTGGTTCAACCTCCACAAATCAATCAATGCAATACACCACATTAATAAAAGAAAGGACAAGGACCAGATGATCCTCTCTATAGATGCAGAAAAAGCATTTGACAAAGTACAGCATCCTTTCTTGATAAAAACCCTCAACAAAGTAGGGATAGAAGGAACATACCTCAAAATCATAAAGGTCATATATGAAAGACACAACTAATATCATCCTCAATGGAAAAACAGAGCATTTCCCCTAAAGTGAGGAACAAGACAGGGATGTCCACTCTCACCACTGTTGTTCAACATAGTACTAGAAGTCCTAGCCTCAGCAATCAGATAACAAAAAGACATAAAGGCATCCAAATCAGCAAAGAAGAAGTCAAACTTTCAGTCTTAGCAAATGACATGATACTCTATGTAGAAATACAAAAGATTCCACAAAAAAATTGGTAGAACTGACACAGGAATTTAGCAAAGTCGCAGGATATAAAATCATTACAGAGAAGTCTCTTGCATTTCTATATACCAATAATGAAGCAGCAGAGGGGCACCTGGGTGGCTCAGTTGGTTAAGCATCTGCCTTCAGCTTAGGTCATGATCTCAGGATCCTGGGATCAAGCCCCACATCAGGCTCTCTGCCCAGCAAGGAGTCTGCTTCTTCCTCTCACTCTCCCTCTGTGTGCTCTCTCTCTCTCTCAAATAAATAAAAATCTTTAAAAAAAAAATAATAATGAAGCAGCAGAAAGAGAAATCAAGGAATGGATCCCATTTACAATTGAACCAAAAAACATAAGATACCTAGGAATAAACCTAACCAAAGAGGTAAAAGATCTGTTCTCTGAAAACTATAGAACACTTACAAAAGAAATTGAGGAAGACACAAAGAAATGGAAAAGCATTCCATGCTCATTTTAAAAATGCATGGAAGCAAATGAAAATGAAAACACAACAGTTCAAAACCTTTGAAATGTAACAAAGGCAGTTCTATGAGGGAAGTATACAGCAATACAGGGCTCTATAAAGAACTTATCAAAATCAACACCCAAAAAACAAACAGTCCAGTCAAGAAATGGGCAAAAGACATGAACAGACATTTCTCCAAAGAAGACATACAAGTGGCTAACAACACATGAAAAAATGCTCAACATCACTCCGCACCAGGGAAATACAAATCAAAACCACAATGAGATACCACCTCACACCAGTCAGAATGGATAAAATTAACAACTCAGAAAAAACAGATGTTGGCAAAGATGCAGAGAATGGGGAACCCTGTTACTCTGTTGGTGGGAATGAACACCAGAATGCAAACTGGCGCAACCACTCTTGAAAACAGTGTGGAGGTTTCTCAAAACTAAAAATAGAACTACCGTACAACCCAGCAACTGCACTACTAGGTATTCATCCAAAGGATACAAAAATAGTGATTCAAAGGGGCACATGCACCCCAATGTTTATAGCAGCAATGTCCCCAATAGCCAAAATACAGAAGCAGCACCGATGTCCATCAACTGATGAATGGATAAAGATGTGGGGTGTGTGTGTCACACACACACACACACACACACACACACAACGGAATATTATTCAGCCATCAAAAAGAATGAAATATTGCCATTTGCAACAATGTGGATAGAAATAGAGTATGTTACGATAAGCAAAGTAAGTCAATCAGAGACAGACAGTTACATATGATTTCACTCATATATGGAAATTAATAAACAAAACAGGATTATAGGGGAAGGGAAGGAAAATAAAATAAGATGAAATCAGAGAGGGATACAAACCATAAGGGACTCTTAAGTATAGGAAACAAACTGAGGCTTGCTGGAGGGGAGGTGGGAGGGGATGGGGTAATTGGGTGATGGGCATTAAGGAGGGCACTTGATGTAATGAGCACTGGGTGTTATATGCAATTGATGGGAACCACTAAATTCTACCCTTGAAACTAATAATATACTACATGTTAATTAAATTGAATTTAAATTAAAAAAAATTTTTAAATGAAGAATGAAAGAGAAATAAAGATGCCATTGTTGGGGAAGGGGGGGCTAAGAGACAAACTACTATCAGGCACACATTAAAAAAAATTCAAAAAGGGTTTTTCAAGATAACTAAAAAATGATACCAAATGGAAGGTCAGAGATGCAAGAGAACCAACGAGTAATGGAAGTGATAACTATGTAGGTAAATCTAAACAAACAGGAATGAACAATGTTCATTAAACAGTGATAATACATTCCTGACAGATAGTTATATAAGTCAGGAAGTGGATAAATGAAGTTAAACAGCTCTAAAGTCCTTGATTTGTGTAAGGAAGGATATGATTTAATATTAAACATGATAAATCAAGGACACATGTTATATTTAGAGTAACTCCCCCAAAAAATCAAAGATTACATAACTTCCATTCTAATAGAGGCAAAATAATGAATATTAAAAACACACTAGTAATCCAAATAAACAAAATAGAAGATTTTTTAAAAGAACATAAAAGAAGTGGGGCAGCTGGGTGGCTCAGTTGGTTAAGCATCTGCCTTCAGCTCGGGTCATGATCCCAGGGTCCTGGAATCGAGCCCCACATCAGGCTCCCTGCTCAGTGGGGAGTCTGCTTCTCCCTCTCTCTCTGTTCTTGCACTCTCTCTCTCTTTCAAATAAATAAATAATATCTTAAAAAAAGAAAAAAGAGAACATAAAAGAAGTGAGACAAATAAAAAACACATAAGATGGTAGATTTAAACCCAAATACTGCATCTCATTAATCCTAAAACACATTCTTCACACATTTAAAATACTCTGAAACAGATTCATCTAACAAAGTATTTAATTGGCATCATTTTTTCTTTCTTAGTGGTATGTAAATAATGATGTATCTTACAATCAATCACATCTACATTTAAATAAATACAGTATGTTACTAATTACATTAAATATAAGTAAACTAAATGATACAATTAAGAGACAAATATTGTCAAGCTGGATTAAAAAATAAAACCTAAACATGTGTTGTTTTGAACCATATATCTAAAACATAAGGATAAAGAAAAATCCAAAGTGAAAGGATGGAAAAAAATATACTTTCAACATGAAAAAAAAATCTGGGGAAGCTATATTAATATCAGACAAAATTGACAGTCTAATCAATAAAAAAGGAAATGAAGACAAGAAATAAAACTGTTCACAAATGACACAGTCATCTATGCAGAAAATCCAAAAGAATCAACCAAAAAATTTCTGAAACTAATAAGCAGTTAAAGCAAACTAATTAATGAAAGGTTATAGAACAGATTAACATACAAGTCAGCTGCTTTCTTATATGCCAGCAACAAACAATTAGAATTTGAAATTAAAAATGCAATACCATTTACATTAGCAAAACCAAAACAAAACAAAAATACTTAGGTATAAATCTAACAAAATATGTACACGATCTATAGAGGAAAACTACAAAGTCTGATGAAAAAAAAAAAATCAAAAATGACCTAAGTAAATGAAGAGATATTCCATGTTCAAGGATAGGAAAACTCAATACCATAAAGATGCCCATTCTTCCCAACTTGATCTATAGATTCAATACATCCCAATTAAAATCCCAGCCAGTTATTTTTTGGGTATCAACAAAGCAATCTAAAGTTTCTATGGAAAGAAAAAGGACCCATAATAACCAACACAATATTGAAAGAGAACAAAATTTTAAAAGTGACAGTATCTGACTTAAGATTTACCATAAAGCTACAGTAAATCAAGACAGAATGGTATTGGCAAAAGAAAAGACAAATGAATCAATGGAAGAGAATCAAGTCCAGACATAAACCCACACAAATACAGTCAACACATCTTTGACGAAGGAACAAAGACAACTTAATGGAGAAAGGATAGTCCTTAACCCAATAAAGAGTATCTGCTGCAAAGAAAAGGGAACCCTCTTACACTCTTGGTGGGAATGCAAATTGGTGCAGCCACTCTGGAAAACAGTACGGAGGTTCCTCAAAAAGTTAAAAATAGAACTATCGTAAGATCCAGCAATTGCACTACTCAGGTATTTACCCAAAGGATATAAAAATACTGATTCAAAGGTATACATGCACCCCAATGTTTATAGCAGCATACAACAATAACCAAATTATGGAAAGATCCCAAATGCCCATCAAATGGATAAAGAAGATGTGGCATATATACAATGGAATATTATTCAACCATAAAAAAGAATGAAATCTTGCCATTTGCAATGACATGGATGGAACTAGAGGGTATTATGCTAAGCAAAATAAGTCAGTCAGAGAAAGACAAATACCATATGATTTCACTCATATGTGGAATTTAAGAAACAAAACAGATGAACATGGAGCGGGGAGAGAGAGGGGCAAAACAGAAAACAGGCTCACAACTATAGAGAACAAACTGAGGGTTACTAGAGGGGAGGCCAGCAGGGGATGGGTTAAATGGGTGATGAGTTAAGGAGGGCACTTGTGATGAGCACTGGGTGTTGTAAGTGATGAATCACTAAATTCTACACTTGAAACTAATATTACTTAGTATGTTAACTAACTGGAATTTAAATAAAAACTTGAAAAAGAAAAGAGAAAGAAAAGTATCTGCAAAATATTTGGCAAACATTATATTTAATGTTAAAATGCTGAAAGCTTTCCTTCTGATACCACTCCATGGTGACAGATGGTAACCATACTTGTGGTGAGCATAGAATAATGTATAGAATTGTTAAATCACTATGTTGTATACCTGAAACTAATATAACATTGCATGTTAACTATTCTTTGTTAAAAAAAAAAAAAAGACAAAGATGCAAATTACCACCACTTCTACTTGAATGTTGTACAGGAAGTCCTGGCCAGTACAGTCAGGTAATAAAAATAAATAAATAAAAGTTATAAGGATTGATGAGGCAGAAACAAAATTATCATTACTACCAGATGATATGATTATATAAGTAAAAATCCAAAAGAATTTACAGGTGTGTAGCACTACTGTAAAAGTGTAATAGGCTGCTAGATATAAAATATATATAAGAAATCAATTTTATTTTTATACAAAAAATTAAAAAATTAATTTTTAAAAGAGAAATCATTTACAATAGCACCCAAAAGTATAAAGTATGGGAATAATACTACCAAAAGAAGTTTATAGAGAACTATAAGAGGAATTAAAGATCATGGACTTGAAGATTCCTTACTGAAAATATGTTAATTCTTCACCAAACTAATCTAGAGATTTAATACAAGATCAATCAAACCCCCCCAAGACTTTTTTGGAATTGGACACTTCTCAAATTTACATGAGAAAGCCACAAACAGCCAAGACACTCTTGAATGAGTAGGTCAAAGTAGGACAACTTGCTTTCTACAACCAATTATAAAGCTGTGAAAATTAGGAAACTACAGTAGTGATACAAATATAGAATAATAAACAAATGAAATAGAAGAGCCCAGAAACAGACATATATATCTGCAGACACTTGATTTATGACAAAGGTGACACTGCAAAGAAGCAATGAAAGGGATATCTTTTTGACACATGGTGCCAATTCAACAAAGTACTCATATTGGAAAAAAAAAACCTGACCTCTACCTGAACAATGCACAAACAGTAATTCTAGGTGGATTATGGACCTAAATATGAAGGTTAAAACAGATCAAGAGTCTGGAAGGCAATACAGAAGCCCACCTCCGTGACATCAAATTTACAATTTCCTAAATAAGATACAAAAAGCAATAGTCATAAAGGAATAGATTGATATACATGACTACATTAAAATTAAAATTTTTCACTAAAAGTCGCCAAAAAATTTATAAAGGACTTCTATTAATCAATAAAGATAGTCAACCCAATCGAAAAACTGGGGAGGGTGGGATTGAACAGTATCTTCACAAAAAACAAAATCCAAATGGCCCATAAACATAAACAGGTGATCTAATCTTATTAGTAATCAGGGAAATGCAAAGGAAAAGCACAGTAATATACCACTATATATCCAACTCATTAGCTAAAGTTTAAAGTGGATATTACTAATTATTGGTGAGGTATGTACTTAGCACTCATTGTACCCCACTACATATCTCTTCCAGCCATTTTTTATTTCAGCAGTTATGGTGGACAACTCCCCACAACTCCTATTTCTAAGCTTTTATTGAGTTGTAACTTGAAAGTACAGGGGAGTTAAGATCCCAGGGGGCAACCTTCAAACCAAAAGATGGAAGCAACAAAAATGAAAATGTACTTCAGCTACCTGTATCAGGATGGACAAACATCACAAACACAACGTCAACTAAAAAAAAAACCCAACCAATAGAAAACATACTTGTATAATTCTGTTTATTTACTCTAACCTATTCTATGAATAGAGCTCAAAACAGGCAAAAACTAAAGTGTTTAGGAATACATATTTTCGTGGCAAAACTGTAAAGAAAAGCAAGGAAATGATTATCATAAAAATCAGGATAAGGGTTAACTTTAGGGAAGACGGTATGATGGGGAAAACTACAAAAGGGATTTCTGAGGATCCTGGTAGTGACCTGACATGGGTGGTTACAACAAATGTTCACTTTATAAAAATGTGTTCATCTGGGGGCACCTGGGTGGCACAATCAGTTAAGCGGCCAACTTGGTTTCAGCTCAGGTCATGATCTCAGGGTTGTGAGATGGAGCCCTACATCGGGCTCCGTGCTCAGCGGGCAGTCTGCTTCAGATTCTTTCTCTCTTTCTGCCCCTCCCACTCATGCTCTCTCTCTCTCTCAAAGAAATAAATAAAATTCTTTAAAAATGCATTCAGCTATACATTTGTTTAGCTAGATTTTCTGTATGTGCTTCATTTTTCATAATAAAAGTATTTTTTAAAAAAATACATCACAAGTTCTATCAGAATAAGTAAGCCCTGCAAGAATTATCCTCAGTGCTTCCTTCTGCAGTTAGGCTCAGTAGAGTCCAGTAAACTAGAAGAGTACTCACTCAGGACTGAGAAATCTTTTAGAAAAAAAAGATGAATTTGCTCAACCTGATGGGGGTTGTTAAAGATCAGAAAGCTGACATAGGGTTATAGCTTTTATAGGAAGCAATCATAAAAAAATTAAAAAATAAAAAAAACAGAATCCAAGATAAAGACCAGAGTAAGAGGTAAACTTGGAACGCAGGGCAAGTTTTCTCTAAAAAACAAAACAAAAATACCTAAGAAGATGTAAGAGAAAACACCACCATTAATAAATGTAGATTTATCGCTAGCTGCTGGAGGAAGTGCATTTCAACTAGGAATAGGCTAGAGCCATCTGTCTAATGAGGTAATGCCCACCAGATCTAAAGAGTTAATCCAACACCATCTCCATTCTGTCAATTCTGCCCTCTGCCCAGAGTACTTCTCTGTTCAAAGTGGAAGTGAATCCAGCGTCATCTGGGATAGTTTACTTATTCCTCAGAAGAAGCAGGTTGCCCTTCATTCAGTAGTGAACATCTTACTTATAGCCTTTTGGGGGAGGTGGAAAACCTTTTAGTCTCTAAGATTTTGTATTCCTAGATCTAGAAAGCAATGTTCCTTCATTAGAAGTCCTTTTCCATTACAAATGTTGCCTCAAGACATCTCTGCTACAGACTCAATTTTATCCTAATATTAACCTTCTTTTTTTAAGTAGGCGCCACGCCCAGTGTGGAGCCCAACAGAGGGCTTGAACTCACAACCCTGAGATCAAGACCTGAGCTGAGATCAAGAGTCAAGATGCATAACCAACTGAGCCACCCAGGCACCCCTATCCTAATATTCCTAAAGTACTTCTACACTAATCCCTGTAAGCAATGATGTCCCAAAATTTCATTCCTTGCACCGTCTCAACCAGTCTCAATCTGTCTCTTTAACATTTTGTTTTGCCATAAGACCATGCTTAAGCCATGCCCCATTTCAACGCTGCAAGCATAATACATTTCTGCTTCATATACAAAAGGTCAATAGTCATATACAAAACAGCTCAAGAGGTGAACATCTGTAAGCAGTGGAATATTTATATTTATCCAACACTTATCTACCAGCTATATCTCTATCATAGAAGATAAGTAAAATACAAACAGGACTTTTTTTCTTTTTGTCCTGGGTAATTTTAACTTACTACAGTAACAAAATTACTAATACAAGCTCAATAAAATGTGTATAAACTCACATAATGACTCACTACACAATCATGCAACCTCCCCAAAAGGCAAGGGCAACAACTGACAAATATTCTATATATCCTAATATCTCTATTAGAGGGGCACCTGGGTGGTTCAGTCAGCTAAGCATCTATCTGCCTTCAGCTCAGGTCCTAACCCCAGGGCGCTGGGATCGAGCCCCACATCGGGCTCTCTGCTCAGCAGGGAGTCTGCTTCTCCCTTTCTCTCCCACTGCCCCTCCTAAAGCTCATGTTCTCGCTTGCTCTCTCTCAAATAAATAAAATCTTTTTTTAAAAAAATCTTTATTAGAATGATAAAAGTGTGAACTAATATAGCACCAGAAATAATGGGAAAATGCAATCCACTCAGTTCTATTTGAAATATGATCATTCAGTGAAAAGTTTTTAAAAATAAATAACTCCACAATAAAATTAACAACATAAAATATTTCAATCATATATTATCAGTTCTCAAGAGTAAAGTCCAGGGGAACACTGATAAATAGCAATCTCCTACATGTTCAATGTTATTAATACCTGTGATAGACTGGTACCTACACTTTTTCTAGATACCTCTATTAAATAATATTGCCTTATTTCCTAACTCAAAATAAATACCTGCTCAGAGCAAAATGATCAAAAGATAAAGAAAAGCCAGAAGAAAAATATAAAAGTGACCTTAAAAACTACCACCAAAAATCAGAGCCAGTTAAACATTTTGGCATACATCCTTCCAATCTTTCTTCACATGTTCATATCTTTAAAACAGGAGTAATTCACACCATGATATCTCACATATTCTTTTTTTCATTTGAATAAACATATATCTTAACCAACATATTATTAACCACAGTGATTTACAATAATACATTAGATACAGTATGGCACAATGACGAAGACCCATGATAATTCCAATGGCCCACAAATTTACTTTAAAATCAGAAGAAAAAGAGGGAAATCACAATAATGAATATTTAATAATGAATCCAGCCTGGGTTATATCTGTCTTTATACCAATACAGTCATAAAATATAATTTTTCATATGTTTTTAATGGAAAAGGGGGCTCACAAAAGCGAAAGGCCCGTGAAAATCATAATGCAGCCTAAGGATAGAAAAGGCCACAGAGCAGTTGGAGAGGAGAGGGTGTTTCTCCTCCTCCCACTTCAACCACAAAAACTCCCCTCATATATTTTATACACTGGGCTTCTAGGTGAGAATACAGTAGGGGAAAAACAAAGGAGGAGGTTTCCCCAGCTTAAAAAAAAGTTTGAAGTCTACTGTTTAAAAACATGAGTTCTAATACTATACAGTGTTACACTAAATAGGTATTTCGTGGTCAGTTTAAAAAATCTATTTTTTTGGACATGTGTAAGTTGGGACCATTTTTTTGGCTGAACAATGCATATACATATTTTTGCTCACCCTCTGATTATTCCCCTGGAACAAATTTCCAAAAATAAAATTGCTGGCTTAAAAATGTATCTTGTAAGGTTTTGGACACAAATAACCAATCTGTTCCACAGAAAACCTGTATAATTCTCTTCATACCAGAAGTATATGAGAGTGGCCTGGTAACTTACAAACCCTGGTTTCATAGGTTAAAAACATGCTATTTCATTGTTTTGATTTACATTTCTTTGTTTAGTGATGTGGAGAAAAGTTTCACAAATTTACTGATCTTTTATATTTATTTCTTATATTATGAGCTACCTGATCATATCCTTTGCTCATCTGTAAATTTATGATATTTTTATTTAAAAACAAAAACAAAAAAACCTGTCTCAGATGTTTCAAATAGTATTCTTTACTATTTGCCCTTTCACTGTTTGAATTGCTTTTTTATATACACAACTCTGCAAATCTATAGACTGTTTTGTCCTTTACAGTTCGCTCGGTGGGGGGGGGTGGGGGGGGCAGTGGAAAGGTTTATGTTTAGAAAAACCTCTCTCTATCCAAGATTATATCTATTAAGTCATGTTTTCTTCTATTTCATTATATATTTGGAATTTAATGTATGATGTATGGTAATTTTTTTCCAAATTCTTAAAAAATTATCTCAGCCTCATTTACTGAATAACCCCACCTTAAAAAAAAAAGTCACTTTTACTATTTCTGAGGTTTCTACTATGAGACTGTTGATATGTTTATTATGCATTTAATATTATACAATTTCCAAACATAATAGTTTATACCAAAAGCCTTCTTTAAGGGTCTTCTTTTTCAATATTTTTTTCACTACTATTGCAAAATTACTCTTCCAAATTGACTTTAAATTTTTTTTTGTCAAGTTCTAAAATGAAAGCAATATATACATATCTGGAACTTGATTGGAATTATTTTAAGTTTATGAGTTAATTTGATAAAGACAGATACATTTCCAATATTTAGTCTCTCCATAAAAGAACACTGCCTTTACTCAAATTACGTATTCTGACTTTCAGTAAACTATGTGTTCTTTAAACAAGTGCTACATGTTTCCTATTAAGTTGATCCCAAGCTATTCAGCATTTTTGGCAAATACAGTTTTTTTCCTCACATTTTTTCAAAATAGTTATAACTGGTCTATTGGAAATCTTACTTTATAACTGTATTTCTAATACTATTGAATTGATTCTCTTGCTTTTCAAAACTAGACAATCACATTAACATCATTATTACCCCCTCTTTTCCAATATTTATTCCTAAATCTTTTTCTTATTCATTGCACTAGCTAGAAAATCCAAGCCAGAATAAACTAATAGTACAGATAGTATCATGTATGACCAATATTTTATGGTTTCCCCTCCAATCTTATCCCCATCCTTCTCCACCATGTTCTCTGTGTAGGAGGTTGACCTATACAGACTGTATCCAATGAAAAATGGCCAATAAGAGACACTGGCAAAGATAAGAAGTTGGTTGGAGAATAAGACTGATTATTCCTCTGGGTCCCACTCTAACAAGTCACCTGATGTTGGCAGTTTCCCTCTACTCCAACTCCTAAATGGTCAGTCTCTCCCACAGCCATAGTTATTTCTCTCCACAATCCCATATCAGTTCTCTCTCTTTACATCTTCTACATCCCTACCAGGTTACATACTTAAGCCAGTCCCCAAAACTTCTTGCCTGTACTCATGGGGAAAATGGTAGATCACCTTATATTTGAGATCATCTTGTATTCATGTTGCAGTTTTAATATGCAGTAAGTTTTAAATGTAATATTCATAATACCATTTTATTCAAATTATTTCTTAATTACTTTAGCCTTTAGGTCTCTGATATAAGATTTACTTAGGAGAGTGTTTTTAAATTACCAACTCATTTAGGGTTTTTATTATTAATATCTGGTTTTATCACATTGTGGCCAAAGAATGAGACCTGTTCTGTTTCTGCTTCTTTTCTAAATTATGGAAGTCTTTGGGCAAAATATATGGTCAATTTTTGTGGAGATTCCTGAACACCTGAAATGAAGATCTATGTTCTGTTTGTACACAGAGTTACATTTTTATCTATTAAATCAACCATACTAATATTTATTTAAACCTCTATAATCTTATGTGCTTTCTTTATATGTTAATGATTAAGAAAGATGTTTTAAAATTTCCTCGAAGAGGGGCGCCTGGGTGGCTCAGTTGGTTAAGCGACTGCCTTCGGCTCAGGTCATGATCCTGGAGTCCCGGGATCGAGTCCCGCATTGGGCTCCCTGCTCGGCAGGGAGTCTGCTTCTCCCTCTGACCCTCCCCCCTCTCATGCTCTCTGTCTTTCATTCTCTCTCTCTCTCAAATAAATAAATAAAATCTTTAAAAAAAAAAAAAATTTCCTCGAAGATATGTGCTCATTTTCCCTTGACACGCTTTTTACATTACATATTTTAATAACATAATATCAACAATTATGATAAATGTTCATTAATGATTGTACATCTCACAAATGAAAAGTGATCATTTTTGCCTTATTTTGAGTCTGTCTCAGGTATGTTTCCTAGATAAAACATTTAATTACAATAGTGTTTTGAGACCTAGTCTGAGAAGCATTCCATATATTTGTCAAAACTGTTTTATTTGGCCTTAAATTATTATATCTTATACTTCGTATTTTGTAACACCTTAAATGTTCTTTTGGGCTTTTTTTTTCTATGTTGCATACTTTCTCCAAAATTTTTTTGGCTTAGGGAGCCTACCTGGCTTAGTCAGTAGAGCATGTGACACTTAATCTCAGGGTAATGAGTTCAAGCCCCACGTTGGGTGTGGAGCCTACTTAAAAAAAAAAAAACATCCTTGTGAATTAGAAATGTGCATCCTGTTTTCAATTCTACCTTGAAGTCATTATTATAGCAATTTAAAATGCAGTTAGACATCTATTTCTCCAATTTTCTGTGATTTTATACCTCCCCCGCTCAGTTGTTTTTACTTTTTTAAATATTATATATTTTCTTTCAAGTTCCATTTGTTCTAGTTGCCCCTCCACTAAATCCAATGGCCAAAAAAACATTCTTTCCAGTGTTCTCAACATCTATTCCATCTTTCTAACTTTTAATCTCTGTCCTTTCCCCTTGCAATCTGGGAAAGCTTATCAAGATTGACTTACAGATCTTTTTTGAACAGGCATTAAGGAGGAGTTACCCAACCAGGACCAAAATGAGTTCCTATGCTAGGAGTGAGATAAATTTAGACCTCCTGGATCCACTGTTCAAGAGGAAATCCCAAACACTTCACCCCCTCTCCATTTCCTAACACATGCAGCTGCAGCACCACTCCCTGCCTTGAGTCTCCCAGGACAAATCTCCTTATGTCCTTTAATCCTGTTTACATTTATCACCATAGGTAGCTGTAGCTCTCTGTGTAGGCCCTTATCTCCCTCCTGTTCCCTCACTGTGCATCCTGGCATTCACAGCCCATCATCCGCAAAAACTCCCATAACCTCAAACTCTTCTCTGAAAGTCTCACTGTCAAGCTCTACTTGAAATTCAGCTATTCCCGGATTTCACAGCTTCCACTAGAACCTTCTCAAGGGCCAGCAGCTTTTTCCCAGAACCCTCATACAACTAGAGATAGAGTCAGTGAGTGTTCTTTCTCCATATTGCTGCTTCTAGGCCATTCTTTCTCACTCCTTCCTAAAATCTCCTAGTTCTGAATCTCATAAAATTAAACTACCCACTACCCTTTATTACTAACATAACAACCCCTGAGTTACTCTCTCTCATGTCCTTCTCACCAACATTGTCACGCTAACACAATTCTTGTCTTAATTTTTGCTGATTTCAATATACAGGTAGATAACCCTATTAATCCCTTGGGCTCTCCATGGCTTGAACTCTTCTCCTCCAAAGATCTAATCCTCCACCGTTCAACCACTCATTACCATGCTTTTAATGGACATTTTACCATTACTATAATTTATAATCTCAACTTTACCCATCTTACTCTCCCCAGGTACACCTTTATACTCCAGTATAACTTTAATCCCACCAGGACACCTGAAGTTTTCCCTTTCCACTTCCCTTATCCCCTTGATGTCCTCCCTTTCCTAAGCCTTATACAGCTAAAATGTCATGGTCCATCATGATAATTACTCCTATGCAAACAGATCTGACTTCCTTGCACCTCTCTTACTTCATTGTATTTGGCCTAACTACAACCTGGTTAACATCAACTCTCTTATGTACCTATGCAGTTGAATGTGGCTGCACAAAAACCCACAACCACAAACTAATCTCACTTAAAATTCATGACTATGAATCTGAAGTGACCCTTTAAAACGGCCCAGGAAACATACTCTACTCCATTTATCCTCCCATTCTGCCACACAACTATTTCATACCTTCTCTGATCTGAAATCCCCAACCACTGCCCCCTCAAAGTCTTCATCTTTCAGCTGATGAACCTACTTCCTATTTCACTAACAAAACTGAACCACAAATTCTTAATCTCAGGAAACAAACTGAGGGTTGCTGGAGTGGGGGGTGGGGTGGGAGGGATGGGGTGGCTTGGTGATAGACACTGGGGACAGTATGTGCTATGGTGAGTGCTGTGAATTGTGCAAGACTGTTGAATCACAGATCTGTACCTCTGAAACAAATAATGCAATATATGTTAAGAAAAAAAAAAAGAAGAGAGCAGGAGGGGAAGAATGAAGGGGGGAAATCGGAGGGGGAGACGAACCATGAGAGACGATGGACTCTGAAAAACAAACTGAGGGTTCTAGAAGGGAGGAGGGTGGGAGGATGGGTTAGCCAGGTGATGGGTATTAAAGAGGGCACGTTCTGCATGGAGCACTGGGTGTTATGCACAAACAATGAATCATGGAACACTACATCAAACACTAATGATGTAATGTATGGTGATTAACATAACAATAAAAAATAAAAATAAATAAAAACTGAACCACAGACTCCCACCACTACATCTATCCATTTCCAGCAGCTACATCCATTTATTCCTATTACTATAGATACCCAGAGCTCCATTAGAACAAACCCCTCCACTTGTGCCCCAGATCCCATGCCCTCTCACCCACTCAAGGTCAACTACCGCAATGTTTCTCTCTTTGTCCTAGATCACCAGTTTTACCCCTCTACTAAATTAGTCCTATGAGCATACAAACCTGCTATAATTTCTTCCATCTTGAAAAAAAGTCCATCCTAACCATACTTCTTCCTTCATACTTGGCTCTTCCTGCAGATATCCCCACAGCTTTCTACTTATCTCCTTCAAGTATTTAGTCTAACATCACCTCAAAGGAGCTTACCCTGACAATACGAATCTAAAATTGTAACTAACCTCTACCATCACCACCACCACCACCACTCTGGCCCTCCCAATCTTCCAATGCTGCTCTATTTTCCATACCACTTATCACCTTCTAATATTCCATATTATTGATATATTTATTACATTACTAGTTTGTCTTCCCCCATTAAAATGTAAACTCCATTAAGGGCAAGTCTTTATCTAATTCACTGAGATATTACAAGTGCCTAAAACAAAGTCTAGCACCAAGTCAGCACTCAATAAATACTTGATAAGGGGCACCCGGGTGGCACAGTCAGCTAAGCGTCTTACTCTTGGTTTCAGCTCAGGTCATGATCTCAGGGTCTTGAGGTGGAGCCCTGAGTCAGGCTCTGTGCTCAGTGCAGTCTGCTTAAGTTTCTCTCTCCATCTCCCTCTGCCCCTGCCCCCCACTTGCACATGTGCAAGCTCTCTCTCTCCAATAAAAAAACTTAAAAAAATAAAATTAAAAAATGAATGAATAAATAAATACTTGATACATGAATGAATAAAGTATGGGTCCATTCTTCACTGCCTCTTACACAACTTTAAATTCCACCATAGCACTGTTTAAGAACATTCTTTCCTAACTCTGCATGCCACTGTTTTCATCTTAGTCTCCTGTCTTATCTCATGGTTGATTATTCATTTCTTGTTCCCTCAATTCATGTCTTCCTCAACTTCACTCCCAGCCAAACCAAATGCTAAATTTACTTACCCCTCCTACAGGAACTCTTTTACAAACATAAGACTTTTCTTGTGAATATAATTACTTTTTTCATTAAGTACAGTTTTTTTTTTTAATGAACACTGTTCTAATTCTTCCATATCTATTTTTCAGCCTAGTAATTGCTCAGAAACAGGTAAATCCTGCAGCAAATTCCGCTCAAGTGCTCTCCTTTACACCACGATTTAATTAGAATTGTACTTTCAGATCTGAAGATAAAGAGCTGGCTAACAGCAGTTTTTGTTATTCTTTCCTTGCTCCGGGAACTTGAGAGAGGTAGGAAAGGAAATGAACACTTGGGGCTGTGGATATTCCCCGTATGAAATCTTCATCGGTGTTTGGAAAAGATGAACATCTTCCACATCTAATTCTTTCTCTAGCTCAGCTTCTACTCACATATACATTGTGTATGTCTAGCTCTCTACTTAGCGTTACTGCCTCCTTGTTCCCTTACGACAAATCCTCACTAAAAAGAAGCCCAACAACTCAGTGGTGTTGCTCACCTGTATACCCTCTATTGTAATTCCTTTTGAACCCTGGCAAAGGAAGGGGTTCTAAGATCACAGGCTCCTGGACCCAGACTTCTTGACTTCAAATCCCAGCCTCACCACTTACTTTGATGTGTAACCTCACCTTCTTTATCCTTAACTAGAGATACCCACATCTCATTAGGTTGCTGAGCATTAAAGATTAAGGCATTTTAAGTGCTTAGAACAGTACCTAATACATAAATAACATTCAATAAATGTTAACTCTTCCTCCTCCTCTTTGTCGTGCCTCTCATCTTTATCTATAAAAGTAGAGATGTTAGTAGGACTATGTCAAGATTTCTTCTATTTACAGTGACAATGAAGCACTTTCTCTAGAAGGGATTTATGAGTAAACGCTTCATATAGTCTTTCAATCTAATCCAACCTCCACTATATCTAATAGAAACCCTTTCCTAATTCCTAATTCAGATGTAAATTCTTCCATGTTCTTATACTCTTTTGGTGTGTCAATTTGCACAAGAGTGTAGCTCCAAACCTGTGCCTACACAAATATTTCTCTCTTAAAGCTCTCTGGAATCATTTATTTAATTAAAAAACCAACTTCTCATTGGTGTATCATGTAATTCATTTCAGAGAAGCCAGGAATAATTTCTCAACATAGACATGAGAACATCACAGAGTTTAAGAAACACTGATCTAGGATATCACATTAAGAAGAACAAGAAGAGGGGCGCCTGGGTGGCTCAGTCATTAAGTGTCTGCCTTCGGCTCGGGTCATGATCCCAGGGTCCTGGGATCGAGCCCCGCATCAGGCTCCCTGCTCAGTGGGAAGCCTGCTTCTCCCTCTCCCACTCCCCCTGCTTGTGTTCCCTCTCTCACTGTGTCTCTCTGTCAAATAAATAAATAAAATCTTAAAAAAAAAAAAAAGAACAAGAACAAGAAGAAAGAATTCAGTTACTCACGATGCTCCTGAATTCATGATGCAGCTCTTCGCTCCACAAAAACAATCTCTGCCATCATCATGATTCATTCCAAGGTTATGACCCAACTCATGAGCAACAATGGATGCAAACGTCTCCACTGTGATTTGCCCAAACTGCCCAAACACAGGTAAGTATTAATTAGGTTTCTGAACAAAAAGGATATGTTTATTATTTTTTCCACAAAAGGAAATTAATCACTACAATGGTGACAGTCTTCATGACAAATCAAGCATCCAACATCAGTCTTCATACATTTCACTAGGAAACTGATATGACATGGAGATAGATCCTTTAAGGAACAGACCAATTACTTTAGCACTAATAAGTTATTTGCAATGATTTATGGGAAAACAGATTCATGGTTCTAATTTAATTTTCTTAAATGGGGTTTCAACTTCCTTGTCCATAAAAAGTGAGGAGCTAATAAACACATAATATTAGAAAACTTAATCCAGTCTCTAAAGAAAAACCATGTCTACCACTTCTACCCAAAATATTGTTTTAAGGACTAGGGGAGGAAGTATGTGGTCAAATGCTTGACAGTCCTGACACAAACGTCCAAAGTTAAATATCAAGAACAAAAACATACCACGTTAATCCCGCCTGCGTGGCTCCTTGAACATACTGTTCCCACAAATGCCATTCCTGCAGTCCCACCAAAACCTTTCTTCCTAAATGAAAATACAAGGTCAAAGTTAGAAAATGTACTTGGGGGGGTAAAAGGAACACACTGCTCTTATTTCTTTGGATAAGCTTAAACTGGGCTGGTAGAACCTACAAAGACTGGGAGAAAAATGGCAAAGATAATTGACATCTTAAAATCAGAATACAATTAAGTCTTATTTCTTTTTTATTCTCAGAGAACAAGATTAATAACACAAATTCTTTTTTTTTTTTAAAGATTTTATTTATTTATTTGCCGGAGAAGCAGGCTTCCTGCCGAGCAGGGAGCCCGATGCGGGGCTCGATCCCAGGACCCTGGGATCATGACCCGAGCTGAAGGCAGACACTTAATGACTGAGCCACCCAGGTGCCCCGAACACAAATTCATTTTTCAGACAAATGAAGATGTTTTAGATACTAAGCCAAGTTTTTTTTTCCTACCCTCTAGATGAAAAATCTTCCTAAAATGCATTATATTTATTTATTCAAAAATTCTAATGAGGAGAGACAGGTAACACACTCAATGAACATAACACACATAGGAGGCTGCAAAGCAGGGAGCACGGGGACATAAGAACCACAATAGCCTCCATATGGTTCCCAGTCATCCCTGACACACTTGTATCTCAAAACCTATCTTCTCCACCTAGAACTCTTTTGCCCAGTAAATACTCCTAACTGATTCCCTCACCTCCTTCAAGTCTTTACTCACAAGTCTTCTCTTCAAGGCCTTCCCTCACCATGCCAACCTGACTCCTCCAATACTTTTTTTTCTTGGCAGGTGCTCCACTATTTATTGAATAGAAAAGCATAATAATAACAACACAATGTATTTAAAATGTTCTATAAGCCTTCACAAGTGCCTTACAAAAATAATCCCATTTGATCCTGAATTTTTTTATCCTACTAGATAAAAATTATTGGGCCCACTAAACAGAGTAAGAAACTGAGATCCTGGGAAGTTGTATCTTCAGCTGTTAGGTCACCAAGCTGTGGTTTGACATAATGCTATCTGATTCCACATTTACCACCCTCAATGGCTATACCATCCTGGCCCTTTCTCCCCTGTAGCCAGGTAACCACATTCTAATTAGGGAGAAATGCAAGAAAAGAAATCTGTCTTCATGTCACCAGAAGCTGAGCCTACAGTGCAACAAAAACTGTGGCTACTAAGTTTCTTCAAACACTTCCTGGACTTTGAGTCAGAATATGAGCTTCACTGGTTGTAACCTTAACCTTCCTGAGAAACATGCACCTACAGGAAAATGAGGTATTTATTCCTTCACATGATGATAGAAAATTAGAACCCAAGACACTGTGTTGTATATCTAGTTCCATTATCACAAATTTATAGATGACAGAGGCCATGTGACATGCCCAAGCTCATGACGGTTCTTTCTGTTACCAGTCTCCACTAGCAAGCCAAGGCAGGCAACTCCTTCAGATGAGAAAGGCAGATGCCCGCCCTTGGCCTTAAGTGGCTAAACCAAAGGCAAGGAGACGGAGAATTCAGCCTTATGCATCATCTCAGGCAGTGCTTTTCAAACTATAGGGAAGGGCCAGTAATTTTTTCTTTAATTTCCAATTCATTGCAGACCAATACGTTTTCATTTTCCCATTTTTTTAATTGAAATCATTGATATATTAATTTCAGACGTAATCAGATAATTATATACATTATGAAATGCTCACCACCATAAGAATAGTTACACTCTTCCTATACTTTTACTTCTACCCTCCCTGCTCTATTTTTCCTCCTTACCACTTATTAGTATTTAATGTATTATACACATTCATTTATCTCATTTATGGCTAATCTCCTCTACCAGAATAGGGACTCCATGAAGGCAAGAATTTTCATCTGGACAAACACAGTACAACTATATGAGTTCCCTTACAGAAAATTCTAGAAAATGGAAATTAACCCACATTAACAGAAAAAAAGATTAGTGGTTGCTTGGGGAAGGAATTTTTTTTTTTGGAGGAGAGAGGAGATTGGATTACAAAGGAGCCTGGAGGGAATGGGTATGTTTGTTATCTTGATCATGATGATAGTTTCATGGCTATATACATATGTCAAAACTCTTCCAAATGTACACTTTAATTATGTGCAGCTTAGGGGCACCTGGGTGGCTCAGCCTTCAGCTCAGATCATGATCCCAGGGTCCTGGGATCGAGCCCCACATCATCGGGCTCCCTGCTCAGTGGGAAGCCGGCTTCTCCCTCTCACACTCTCCTTGCTTGTGTTCCCTCTCTCACTGTCTCTCTCGCTGTCAAATAAATAAATAAAATCTTTATAAATAAATAAATAAATATATGCAGTTTAATCTTCATCCATCACACCTCAATAAACCTGCTTAAAAATTTAAAACATTTTAAAAATAGAGAATTTCTGTCTTCTTTATTCACTGCTATCCCCAGTGCCTAGGGTATACACCTAATAAATATATTATAAATGAATGAATAAATCTTTCTCTGGGGCATCTGACCAGCAAGGAGAAGAGGGCCAGAGATACTGACATAAGGGGATTGCCAAGGAAACACTTTAGCCAGATCACCCTCTACTTAATGCCATAGTCCCCAGGGCCTACTCATGTATTCAATGCTTCCAAAAGGCTCTTTAGTACCCCATTCTTTTTTTTTTTTTTTAAGATTTTATTTATTTGACAGAGAAAGACACAGCGAGAGAGGGAACACAAGCAGGGGGAGTGGGAGAGGGAGAAGCAGGCTTCCCGCCGAGCAGGGAGCCCGATGCAGGGCTCGATCCCAGGACCCTGGGATCATGACCTGAGCCGAAGGCAGACGCTTAACGACTGAGCCACCCAGGCGCCCCTTTAGTACCCCATTCTTAACCAAAAACACAACCAGGGATCATTAGACAGACATTTGGGAAATGCCTCTACATGACAAGTGGATACAGACAGGAAAGACAAAGACAGTTTGGTAGGTTTGGTTGGGCAAGGCATGAGAAATGTGCTAGATGCCTGTCCCTTCTGGCCCTTTGTGAACTAGAAGGCATGCCCACTGGCAGGAGGATACTTGCAGGTGTAATTTAACTAAAAATTCATAAAAAGGGCTATAAAAATCCACTTTGGCATTTTCACTGCCTTGCTTTAAATTAACTCACATAAGGGGCGCCTGGGTGGCTCAGTCGTTAAGCGTCTGCCTTCGGCTCAGGTCATGGTCCCAGAGTCGGGCTCCCTGCTCCGCGGGAAGCCTGCTTCTCCCTCTCCCACTCCCCCTGCTTGTGTTCCCTCTGTCACTGTGTCTCTCTCTGTCAAATAAATAAAATCTTTTTAAAAATTAATTAATGAATTAACTCACATAACAAAAGAAAACAAAAGAAAATCAAGGGTGAGGGGAATGGCCAGCATTCCCTGTGTGGACGGATGAAAGATGACTCCAAACTTCGCTGTGAAAGAGAGGAGAAAGCAAGGGGGTCAACGCTCAGAGACAAGACCCTCTGCTCTTCTTTGCTCCCGCCTTTACTGGTCCTTCAGGAGAATCATAAATCTTTATCACTCTTTCTCAAGCATGTGATGTGTGACAAGGGGTCTTGCTGGAACTAGGAGGATCTGTTTACGGGAAAGATATGATATGCTAATCTGCCTGTTCTACGAGTTCTGCTAAACATAGCCTAAGGGACAATGCATACATCTCTTAGATCCCAGGGTGGCTGTTTGGGCTAAAAAGCTTCGGGGAACTCCGAGAGGCATTCCTACAGCAGAGTGGTCATGGCAGAGTGGTCACGCAGGCCCCAGCAGTCCAAAGGCCGAGGCCCTTCTCCGAAACCTTCCCTGCCTCCAGCGGCCTCCATGTTACATTTTAGCAAGCCAGGTATTATGGATGATTTCATGTTCTACATTAACCTCAACACAAGGGAAATTTTTCCTCAGAAAAAAATCCAGAGTTTTAGGGACACGTGGGTGGCTCAGTCATTAAGCATCTGCCTTCGGCTCAGGTCATGATCCCAGGTGAGATCGAGCCCCGCATTGGGCTCCCTGCTTGGCGGGAAGCCTGCTTCTCCCTCTCCCACTCCCCCTGCTTGTGTTCCCTCTCTTGCTGTCTCTCTCTGTCAAAAAAAAATTATGAGTTTTAGGTACCATCAACACTGAGGGAGGCAAAAATATATAAATTAGAACATTTTTCTGCAAAAAGCCAGCCTATCGAGTTAGAAAACTTTGGCGGGGGGGGGGGGAGGGGGTTTGGGGGGGATAAAGAGGAGCAATAGCTTTATTGCTTTGCCAAGCAAAGGAGGCTGCAGCAGGCTAAGGCCTTCAAAACTGCAATCCCTCAAGCCAGAAAACTTTTAAGAAGGATGAAATGTTTCAAATAGTTTTAAATGAGGATTTTGCTTTAAGTTTTGAACTATATTTGTATTAAGTGATTTATATAAGTTTAGGTTTTATTATGGTACCGTGGAAATGCTATGTAAAAGAAGAAAATTTTAAAAACATCTATCAGCAAGATCCCAAGGAGAATAAAAAAATTACTATATCCATGAAATCAGAACTTAACTATATAAATTAAAGGGGACAAAAAGATCTACAGAACATTAAAAATAAGATTGCAGAAATAGAAAACTCAATAGAAAGCTTAGAAGAAAAATTTAAGGAAATAATATTCCAGAAAGTAGAACAAAAAGACAAAAAGAAAGGAGATGAAAGATAACAAAATTAGAGGATAAGCACAAGAAAACTCAACAGCCAACCAAATAAAAGGAACCCCAGAAGGAATAGCGAACAAAAATAAAGAGGATCAAGTCATCTACAAAATAATTAGAAAAAAATTCCTAAAACTGCAAGACATCAGTCTCAAGATTGAAGTTACCCACTAAGAACACAACACAATGAGTGATAAAAGACCTACACTGAAGCATATCATCAGGACAATTCAGAAGCTTGGGGACCAAGAGAAGATCCTAGAAGTTTCCAGAGAAGGAGGAAAACAAACAAACCCACAAAGGATCAGGAATCAGAAAGGCTTAAGGCTTCTCAACAGTAATACTGGAAGTCAAAAGAAAGAGCCATGCCTTCAAAATTCTGAAGGAAAAAGACTTCATGCCTTGAATTTTACATACAGCCAAATAATCAAAAAAGTTACAAAACAAACTGTAAAGCACACCTCTGAAAAACTGAGTCACTCAGGCCCTAGGGTAATCAGAGGTCACACGGATGTAATTTTTAAATTCTATTCTGAGACAGTGAAGCACATTTTCTGACATGCAAGGGTCAAAATTTTTTCTTTCCATATATTCTTTCACAAGAAGAAACTAGAAAACATGCCATACCACGGTGAGCGAGTAAAACCCAAGAAAGAGGAAGGACATGGAATAAAGGTGACAGGGAATCCAACACAGAAGGGAAGTCTCATTATCATACTGTGACTTGTGGGGTATCATACAAAGCTCTCCTTATTCAGACGAATGCTCAAAAACCTTAAGAAAACATGATTCTAATAAAAGAAAATAAGCGAAAGTTACTGTTCTGATCATTTCATTAATAGCACTTTTCTTAAAATCACTTACAAAACTAGCTGTGCACTGTCATGTCTCCGACGTGTTATGAGAAACTTTTCCCGCCACTGTACAAAGTTCCCCAACACATCACCAGCACCTCCAATTATGTTGATCAGGTTTCCATTTGTCCAAATCTCTAGTCCAACTAGCACAATTCGAATATTCAACATAATATACATCTAGGAAGAAAACAAATAAAAGTCTATAAAATATATTAAAGAATACAAGAGTATCTTTTAACTTATGATGAAGTAACACAACTACTTGAAATAAAAACAGGACTCCTCCCCTCCAAAAAATACATTTCGTTCAATATAATGAGACTCTAACCTCTGAAGAGTCTCAGTGTCCTCATCCACAAAATAAAAGTAATAGAAGTTCAAAATTGTTTTTATCTTCCACTCCAAAATCTGACAAACTGAAAATTTTAAGTTTTTGGTAAATTTGGCTTCCAAATTGCCCTAAACTAATGTAAATCTATTTATGGTCCATACGTATCTCACTTAATGTAAATACTCATACATTTCACTATAGGAATATCACTGAGTTTGATTACAAAGAGCTACCAGAAGATCCTGTTATGCAATACATGGTGAACCATATTACCTTTCTAAACTTTTACCTAAAATTCTAATTACACATACCCCAAAGGTTTCAGATAGTGCACTATGGAACTCATTTTTATTTCATAGAGATACTGTGAGGAATAAATGACAATAAATGTAAAGCACTTGGCTCAGTTTCTAGCATATTATATAAATGCTCAAGAGAACACTACTGTCCTCATCATTATTATTATGCTTAATATTCACAACAGGGAAATACCTTATAGATGAAATTATCTTATAAGAACATGCATCTAATTCTTCAATATCTCCCACTGGATGAATGAACTACGAAGTCTCAAACCAAATTTCTCTCTCTCTGCCTCCCTCCCTCTTGCTCTCCCTCTCGCACTCACACACACACACACACACACACACACACACACTGTCATATCATGGTTTCAGAGTAGGAGGCAGCCTTCATCAAAGTAAGATTGAGTAAAAATTCAAATATCTTTTCATAAATGCCAAAGTTCCTTACCCTTTCTACACTGAGGATAAAATAGATGCTGATATGAAATCTCTTACTTGTCTCAGTCTTTCTACAGTTATATATTCCTTTCAAACATAAAAAATGTTACAAAACAAACTAGAAAACAGACCCCTGAAAGACTGAGTCCCTAGGATAATCAGAACTCAAATGAGACAATTTTTAAATTCTGTTCTGAGACTATGAAAAGACAGGCTAGAATAATCCCAGTTAATAGAAAATACAACTCACACTATCCAAGTAGTTTGCTAAACGGATCATCTCCTCTCTCACTGCAGTCTGATTTCTTCCCATCATGTCATACTGAAAAGCAAGAAAGGAAAATCATTTCACCAAAGTCATTTATGAAAAAAATTTCTAAAATCTGTTATAATGAAGATAAGAATCCCAAATATTTCCTCTGAACTAAAAATGGAGGCATTTAGACACTCACCTGCCTTTCAAATTAACAAATCTAAAGGATACATTTCAGTGATAAATAGGAATAAGAAAAACAGGTTCAAGTGTGAAATGGATAATAAGGAAAACATACTGAAGTCTTTATTTGCTCCAAATTAGCATAATTTTAAAATTAATTCTCTTTAATGTTCTTTTTATTCATTTTAATGCAAAAATGTTTTCGAACAGTTTATAAAGGTAGTGTTTAAAACAATCAAAATGCACAGATAAAGGAATAAAAACAATCTAACAGATTTCTTGACCCTTTCATCCCTTAGGCTAAAGACATTACCAATAAACAATTTCTAAACTCTGGGCTAAATTAATGAGAGATTAACCAATGTTCACCAACAGACATTATATGTAGACAAAATAGATATTTAAAAGTTTATATTAAAACAAACAGCTGATATGACTGATGATTTTCTTCAAGACCTGGCTAAATCCAAATGTCCATTTTAACATTATTTTATTACAACCAACTAAATAACTAATGAAAAGAAATTTTAAAAAGAATGTATGGTTTTGCTCTAAGATAAGAGCATTAATATCAGAATAAATCAGACCTTTTATCAGTCACGCATTTTATGATGATACTCCTAAACAAAAAAATTTAATATATCTGATAAGGTTTGATTAAAATGGAATCATTCTTATTTTGAACCATTTTCCACCAGTACATAATGAATCTATCTGGAGAGAGTAATCAATAAAAACACTTCAAATCTCTATTTTTGACTTGTCCAAACATTCTCCAGAAACCTTTTATCCATTATCAGGGTAAAGTTCATGCTTGGCCATACTCCCTGTGCTTTTTCCTTCTACCACTTGAGGGTAATGAACCTATAATGAACAAATCTGAATACGTTTCTATCTGTTAATAAATACAGCTTGTTTATTTCCAACCTATATACACAATAAGGGATTTTTTTTAAAACCATAAAAATCCTCTAAACGGTCTCTGCTGCTTATAAGAAAGGAACTGCCAACATTGTTAAGTTTCTACAAACAACTCTTTTCACACAAACAACAAAGCTGAAGTAAAAGTCAGACAAAATATTTCAAATAATCTATATGTTAAATTATGTAACAGCTGTATCTAAAACTGATAACCTTGTAAATGCTGAAATAGACCCATTATTTTTCTTAGCTAAGTTAAGCACAATTCTTAAATATGAATAAGGAAAATCCCTGGTGTTATCCTGGACACAGAAATTAATAGTAAATGCTAAAATCAACTATTCTCCTCTATTCCCTTCTAAAGCATGCCACGACCCAGAAGTTTCTGCCTCTTATAGTGAAGTATATATAAGTTAGCTGAAATTCTAAAAAGCAAAGCAATTTCATTAGGCGACAAAGCAGTATCTGATTAGCTGATTTTTCATCACAGTCCTTTAAAGTCATCTGAAAAGGTGACCCTAACTGAAGGGCAATGAAGAAAGTGTGCATAAGCAAATCACCCAAAAGAACAGGGGGGGAAAAATCACCAGTAAAAAATAGTTAGAGGTATTCTCATTTGCTATGTTCAGCTTCTGGTGGGATTATGAACATCAAGCATGTTTAAAAGAAAAAAGCCATTTTAGTTTTAAAATTACATTTAAGAAAAATCAATACAAATATATTTTATGTTTCCTTCATGGGATGCTCACTTCTCATCTGCTTTTCATGAAAAAGAAGAAAAACTGTCACCAATCCTACCCTTTCCTTGTCTACGACAATGAACAGCTCCACATATCGGGTCTGTGGCAGGACAGCTCTTCTTCTCTGTCAAAAAAACAAACATCATAAAGAAAAAAAAAAAGTTATAAGACTACGTGTTTAAAAAAAAACAAAAACTACATGTGTTTCATAGGTAGCAACCTTTACCCTCATCTCTAATCTCTTACTTCAGGTCTGCTAAGAACATGATAAAATTATTTTACTTCACACAGATCAATAAAGCCAAAAACATTTTTTTTTTTAAAAAGTGCTATCTGCTCTCTGTACTAGTCTGAGAAAAATTCTAGTTAATGATAATATGAGGTAGTCAAATCTCCAAAGCAGAATTACTGATTTTCTAATATCAAAACTACACATACGCACACACACTCTAATGGGAAACCCCACGACTACATTAAAAGTGGAAAAACGAAGGTAATAATTATAATATTGCAAGAATATAATAACCCAGAGCAGGAGTGAGGACAAGGTTGCTGCTTCAAAAAATGGCTAGTTCAGTGATTTTCAGAAATTCATATAAAGTACAGAATTCAACAAAAATTTAAAAGTTTTCCAATGATTAAAGTTAAAAAAAGAACAGTCCAACAGGGGCGCCTGGGTGGCTCAGTCGTTAAGCGTCTGCCTTCGGCTCGGGTCATGGTCCCAGGGTCCTGGGATCGAGTCCCGCATCGGGCTCCCTGCTCAGCGGGAAGCCTGCTTCTCCCTCTCCCACTCCCCCTGCTTGTGTTCCCTCTCTCGCTCTGTCAAATAAATAAAATTTTAAAAAATTTTAAAAAAAGAACAGTCCAACAGTCAAAAGAGTGCACAGCGAGAGGCAATGAAAATAATGCCATATACTCGTATGAAAACATACTAGAAGAGGCACATGCTTCTTCCAACACAGCAGTATCTTATAGAAAGGCACAGTGCCCACAACTAAAGTTGACCTGTTCCTAGAAACATTTCCATCTAAGAGCCCCATGTCATGAGTAAGCAGGGAATCCTAATGAAGACTCAAAATAGGGATACAAGTGTTCCTGGAAGCCATCTGAAATAATTAATGTCTTAACTCTCAATTGCTCTCTCTTTCTCTGATCTAGGGCTCAAAAATCACTATTCTTGTTTGTGTAAAAGGTATCTAAATAAGACAAACCATGAGAGTTGATGGACTCTGAAAAACAAATTGAGGGTTCTAGAGGGGAGGGGGGTGGGAGGATGGGTTAGCCTGGTGATGGATATTAAAGAGGGCACGTTCTGCATGGAGCACTGGGTGTTATGCACAAACAATGAATCATGGAACACTACATCTAAAACTAATGATGTAATGTATGGGGATTAACGTAACAATAAAAAAATTGGGGGGCGCCTGGGTGGCTCAGTTGGTTAAGCGACTGCCTTCGGCTCAGGTCATGATCCTGGAGTCCCTGGATCGAGTCCCGCATCGGGCTCCCTGCTCGGCGGGGAGCCTGCTTCTGCCTCTGACCCTCCCCCCTCTCATGTGCTCTCTCTCATTCTCTCTGTCTCAAAAAAAAAAAAAAAATCTTAAAAAAATAAATAAATAAATAAATTTTTTTAGGGCGCCTGGGTGGCTCAGTTGGTTAAGCGATTGCCTTCAGCTCAGGTCATGATCCTGGAGTCCCGGGATCAAGTCCCACATCAGGCTCCCTGCTCAGCAGGGAGTCTGCTTCTCCCTCTGACCCTCCTCCCTCTCATGTTCTCTGTCTCTCATTCTCTCTCTCGCAAATAAATAAAATCTTAAAAAAAAAAAAAATTTTTAAAAAGGTATCTAAATAAAAAAATTGTACTGCTCTCTGAAAGACAATATAATGGACTATTATGCAACAGTAATAAAAAGAAATACAGGTTTTTAAGATTTAAGCCCTGATTCTAAAACGTACAGAAGCTTGACTGCACTTGGTGGCAGAAACTGCATCTTTTTATCCCCTAGTACCTATCAAAATGTCTGGCACATAGTTGGAAAAAACATAACAATAATAAGTATTGGTTTAATGCATAAATACATGATTTTTTAACACTTTAGTCCGAGCCATTAAGAAATATATTTCCTTACTCGAAGTAGCTGAGTGATGCTAGGAGGCTCTTCCTCTTCATAGTTTATGGTTTCTTTCTCTATATCCTTGTTGGAAACCCCACATTTCAGAGGCTCTTTGTGGACATCATCCATTCGATAAAAGATGTGCTCAAAACGAGAGCTGTTTTGCAGGGGTTCAATCCCGTAACTCACATTCTCTATATGCAGCAATCCTCTAAGTATCGCATTACACATACACAATTTTTAAGAATGAAGAAAATAATATACAGGAAAAGGAATCAGAAAACCTGAATTCAAATCCTAGTTCTTAACATGTATAAGAAAGGGTAGTATGGTATAGAGAAAAATACTAGGTTTTAGAGTCATGCAGATGTAAATTTAAAACTCAAGACTGCTACTCACTAATATTACTCCCTAAAAGTCAGTTAACCTCTCCAAGTGACTGCTGTATGTATAATGAAAGTTAATTCAGAATAGTGGCTAAAAGTATGGAGTCTAGAGCCAGAGAACCAGCACTGGAATCCCAAATGTTTCCTCCTAGCTGTGGGACTCTCAGCAATGACTTAACCTCTACCTTACTTTATTCTACATGGGATTGTTCTGAAAACTAAATTATTATATAAATGTGAAATACTCAGTAGATGGCCTGACACACAGTAACTGCTCCGTGCTATTACTTAAATGGAGATAATTATAGCCATCTTATACAGCTGGTTTGAGAATTAAAATAATATTTATTAGTTCAATCACTCATATAACCAACGAGCCAGCACATAGCATCATATTGCCAGGCCTTCAATAAATATAATTTTAATATTATTATCACTTTACTTGATATGTGGTACAATTTCTCTGAACCTCAGTTTGCTCATCACCTAAATAGGGAGAGAGTGAGCCCCTTTTCACAGGTATTATGAGACTTAGATGAAAGAAGATAGGTGAAAATTTATAGAGTGCTACAGAAATTAAAAGTATGCTTTTTAAAATAGCAAAAATTACTTAGCAGTCTCAAATCAACAAAATTTTCTCTTTAGATATTGAAACTCACCAACTGTAATATTTTCTTAAATAAACGTGTCAAGAATGATACCCGATACATAGCTCTAAAGATCTTCAGCAATACCAAAGTAAAATCTAATTTTGTTAAGTCCCTCAAAATGACTTGATTTAGAAACAGAGATAGGTAAAAGGGTAAGAAATAGAAGAAAGAAAAAAAAAGGTGACACAGAAAATTCCTTACCTGAGTCCAAAACAGTCGCTAAGAGCAATGGATGAATTATAAACTCCCTCCACATAGCCCCGATAATGACAATGATTCTAAACGATAAAAACTGTATTATCTTCAAATACTGTTACATGGCTATAATTCATCACAGAAATTACAGAGCTAACAAAATTATTTAAGGTCAGTAAACTAATAATTTTGTTTATATCACTGGCATCTTATATGATATTATAAGATGCATCCCTAAAGATGGCATTCTTTGGACTATCTATTATGACCCTACAAGTACACAACTGTTTAGGCAGAACTCCAGAGGATACTAAGTACAAACAGCTCTACCCCGATAACCTTTAAGCCTAGAAGCAGAACAAGACAGCATTATGTCATGTTTAACGTCTTAGATCACAGTCATCCAAGAAGCAACAGCAACCAACTGACATCTAACACAGCAGCGGATCCTGTGACAAGCTAATGCTGCCAAGAGGGAAGAAAAATGAGTATGTGGCAAAAAGTAATTTTGATCCCATGATTTTCTTTTCTTCATATATTTATATTAATTTTATTATTATTAGTTTTACATTTAACCATCTTAAAAAATAAAAGAGGCTTTATCCTTAATTTTGAACAGCAAATTGGCCATTGGAAATACAAGCATATTATCACTAATATCAGATTTTTTTTTACTACACAATGAGATTTTCTCCTTTTAAAACCATTTCAAAGCACTAAAAAAAAGCCAAGGTCATGGGGAGAGGGCTGTTGGGGAGACTAGCCCTACCAGACATTAAGACATATCACAAGGCCTTAATAATTAAAATAGTATGGTACCAGTGGTGAATTGAGAGAACCACCAGTGGAAAAGAATTTGGGGACCTGAAATAGACCAAAGTACATATGGAACTGGGACAAGGATTTTTGTAATAAATGGTGCTCAGTCCACTGGTTAGACATTTGGAAAAGGATAAAATTAGATCCATACCTCACACCATACATCAGAATAAAAGCTAAATGAATCAACAATCTAAACATAAAAAATAAAAACCATACAAGAACTAAAAGAAAATATGGGTGAATTCCTCTTTAACCTGGGTGTAGAGAAAGGCTGTCACTCAAAATATATATGCAATAAAAGAAAAAAATGATAATTTTTACTACATAAAAAGTTTTTCAAATTTCTACATGGAAAGAAACACCAAAAAACAAAATCAAACACAATATACAGATTGGGAAAAAAAATATTTGTAACTTGTATCACAGCTAGAAGACTAACATCCCTAACTATAAAGAACTCTTAAACATCAAAGGGGAAAGATTAAAAACTCAATAGAGGAGAGGAAGAAGTAAAACTGTCACTATTTGCAGATGACATAATATTTATATAGAAAACCCTAAAGACTCCACCAAAAAACTGTTAGAACTAATAAATGAATTCAATAAAGTTGCAGGAAACAAAATCAATATACAGAAATCTGTTGTGTTATATCCACTGATAATGAACTAGCAAAAAGAAAAATTAAGAAAACAATCCCATTTACAATTGCATCAAAAAGAATAAAATACCCAGATATAAATTTAACAAAGGAGGAAAGACCTATATACAGAAAATGGTAAGACATTAATGAAGAAACTGAAGAAGATACAAATAAGCAGAAAGATAATCCATGATCATAGATTGGAAGAACAAATATTGTTAAAATGTCTAGACTAGGGGCACCTGGTTGGCTCAGTCATTAAGCGTCTGCCTTCAACTCAGGTCATGATCCCAGGATCCTGGGATCGAGCCCCACATCAGGCTCCCTGCTCAGTGGGAAGCCTGCTTCTCCCTCTCCCACTCCCCTCTCACTGTCTCTCTCTCTCCATCAAATAAATAAATAAAATCTTTAAAAAAAAAAATGTCTAGACTAACCAAAGCAATCTACAGATTCAATGCAATCCTATCAAAATTCCAAGGGCATTTTTTACAGAAATGGAACAAAAAATCTAAAATTTGTCTGGAATCACAAAAAGCACCACATAGAATAAAGACACTTCTTTCTCTTCTTGAGAAAGAAAAACAAAGCTAGAGGCATCATGCTCCCTGATTTCAAACTATACTACAAAGCTATGGCAATCAAAACAGTATGGTGTTGGCATAAAAACAGACACACAGATCAATGGAACAGAACAGAGAGCCCAGAAGTAAACCCACACCTATATGGTCAGTTAATTTCTGACAAAGGAGCCAAGAATATACCAGTCTCTTCAATAAATGGTACTGAGACAACTGGATAGAAAAGAATGAAACTGGACCAACATCTTATACCATACATAAAAATTAACACAAAATTAGATTAAAGACAGCATAGCAACTATAGTTAATAATGCTGTACTGCATATATGAAAGTTGCTAAGAGATTAATCTTAAAAGTTCTCATCACATGCAAAAAAAAATATTTTAACTATGTATAACAGATATTAATGAGACTTACTGTGGTGATCATTTCACAATATATACAAATATCAAATCATTATGATGTACGCCTGAAGCTAATGCAGTATAATTCATGTCAATTATACCTCAACTAAAAAAAAAAAAAAAAAAACTCTTAGAGGAACAGCAACAAAAAAATCCAGTGGAAAACAGGGCAAAAGACACAAACAGGCAATTCACAAAAGAACATAAAAATGCCCTCACATATATGAAGATTTTCAATCTCACTCATGAAAAAGTAAGAATCGTGAGTCTACACTGACATAATTAAAATTAAGAAAGGAAAACTTTTCCTTGCAGAAGGCACTAATGCATAGAGAAGCACTAATGAAATTAGGAAATCACCATTTTAACCACCATCATAATAACCATTAATTTAGGAAAATAGTAAATACTAACACTAGTGGGTAAAAATTTGAGAAGTAACAGGATATTTATATTAGTCTCAAAATGTCTAACCATAATATTCATTTACAAAGGCCAAAAAAACATTAACTGAACAGAGGAGAAACAGGGCAGACAATTCCTTAACTAAATGATCAAAGTTAACACTGTCAGCAACAACACTAACCACAGCACATGCTTCTTGATAGGATACACTGAGAACCACTTGGTATCACTTTGGTGGTATTCCTGCCAAAAGTACATAACCTGAATCTGATCACGGGTAAACATCAATCTCAAATTGCAGGACATTCTACAAAAGTTGGCCCGTACTTCCCAAAAATGCCGGTGTCATGAAATACAAGAGAAGACAAAGGATTTCCAGACTAAAGGAAACTACAGAGACATAACCACTGAATGCAGCACATGAACTTGGATTTTCTTTTGCCATAAAGTACATTACTGGGATGATGGGCCAAAGTAATCTGTATCAATAAGATCTGTAAATTAGATAATAGTATTGCTTCAACGTTACCTTCCTAATTTTGAAAACTGTACTTAATTACATAAAAGAATTCCTTGTTTGGGGGGGAATTTACACTGAAGTGTTTAAGGGTAAAGGGATACCATATCTGCAATATACTCTAAAAGGTTCAGGAAAAAAAATAGAGAAGAAAGAATAAAGGAAATGAAGTAAAATGTTAACACTTGGAGAATCTAGGTGAAGGGGATGCATGAATGTTTTATATTATTCATGCAACGTTTCCTGTAAGTCTAAAGTGGTGAAAATTTAAATAAATAAATAAATAAACAAACAAACAATTCTATGCTAAAAATACAGGCTCAATTTCAACATTTACAACTTTTTCTAGTGTGGGGCAGTTCACAACCACTTATGTTTTTCTTTCTAGTGCTTTTGTGTTAAAGTCTAGCTTTGATATTGCCTTCTTCTCACTAGAGGAAAATAAATACCTTCTACTATTACCAATGAGGTAGCACTTATGAGATAATAATACTTGTAACTCCTGGCACTCCAAAATTAAATGTTTCTAGTTTCAATTATAGTAGAAGCTCTCTTATTTGACATTACTGAAATCCAGCACTTGGTCGCTGAATCTATCAACTTGATGGTTATTTTTTTAAATGACTTGGTTTTATTAAATCTTTCCAAAGCCTTCAACGCACTTTAAAAAAACAACAAATCATATTTCATGGGGCGCCTGGGTAGCTCAGTCGTTAAGCATCTGCCTTCGGCTCAGGTCATGATCCCAGGGTCCTGGGGTCGAGCCCCACGTCAGGCTCCCTGCTCTGAGGGAAGCCTGCTTCTCCCTCTCCCACTCCCCCTGCTTGTGTTCCCTCTCTCACTGTGTCTCTCTCTGTCAAATAAATAAAATCTTTAAAAAAATCATATTTCATAAGTTTATAAAACATCTAATTAAACTGTGTGATTACAGTAAAGGCACAAATGCCACAGTTTTGGAAACACGCAAACTATAAGCAAAAAACTCAACTAGGGAGAGAAATATACACAGAACTCTAAGAGGGAAATGCCTAGGGCAGCCAATATAGTTTTCAGATGAAACAAGAAGTATTAACTAATTAGGGAACTTAGTGAAGACACTGGCTGATGCATTTGCAAGGTACCCCAAAGTTCTGACACAAAGTAATTTGGGGTTTTACTTCACACAGTAACTTGTATAAAGTGGTTATTAAAGCTTAGTTTTTTTGTGAAAAATGGCCTTTGTGAAAGACACTGATGATAAAAACCAAGTAATAGCTTTACAAATTACTTTAATCTTAAATAATAGATCATAAGGGAAAGCATTTAAATTTTCTCAGTGTTATTTCATTGTATTTTATAAACAAAAGTAATGTCATTATGATATCTGGCAATCTAGCCATATGCCAAAAATTCCCAGTACCAAAGTTTTAATTGGTATCTCAAATTTACAGACATACTTTCATCTATCTGAACAATATTCAATAACCAAGAAACAAGTAAAAGACTTCATCAGTCTTAGTTTATACTTTTCAATCACCCAGGAAAGCACAATTCCATAATACTACTTGAAAATAACAGCTGCATAAATTTCTATGACCAAAACCTATTTTTAACAGTTTTAAGCATATATATTTTCAATAATAACAAGTAATAATATTTATTGAGTTAAAAATGGTTAGGCTATCTGCTCTAAGTATCTTACAAGTATTAACTCATTTAATGTTGATACAATGTACAGCATAAGAAACATAATTAATAACATGTAACAACTTCGTATGGTAACAGATGGGAGCTAGATTTGTCATGGTGATCACATCACAACATATATAAATGTTGAATCACTATGTTGTACACCTAAAACAATTATAGTATTGTATGTCAACTACACTTCAATTTAAATAAAAAGTATTAACTCATTTAAGCCTTCCAGTAACTCCTCAAAGCTGTAATTATTATTCCCATTTTAAGGTGAAGATAGTAAGGTGCAGACAAGTTAAAGTAACGTGACCAGCAAATAAATGACAGAGCCAGGATTAAGTCCAAACAATGTGTATCTCCAAAACCTACACCATGAAACTTCTCCCAAGGCGGGGGGTGGAAACAACCCTTTACGATTGCTGCTTTTGTCAAGTGGCTTAAACTACGTGGTCTTTGGCTTCATGGCATAGTAATCTCTGGATAAATAATTCAATGGTTAAATGAACAGATAAGATGGGTTATTTGTGATCTGGTTTATGCTGTCATATATGTTTAAGCTGCTCTACCAGTTTGTTATTAAACAATGGACAAATAAGACACTAAAATAAAGGAATCAGAAAGTGAATCAGAAAAGAGTAAGACTAGTCAGCGTATCCTTATTTTTTTTAAGTACTAGTAATTAATCTAAAATAAAGGTTTGCCTTCTGTTTATTGGAAGAGTGCTGCAGAAGTGCCTAACTAACATAAACAACTCAACCGAGCCAAAGATTACAAAGCTGAGGAGAAAAATACCACATGTTTAATTGGAACAAAGACTTGTCATGGACACTAATGCAAAAGAAAAAAATATAGAATACCTAACTGCCAAAAAGGACTGTAAAAACACTCTTCCCAAATGACACTGGAAATGTTTATGCTCTAATTTATTAACACATAAAGCCAAATTCAGCAACTGCCAATTATTTCAAGTATTCCCGGCCAGTTCTGTCCTCAGGAATACTCTGTTGTCTGATGCAAAGAGGGCCACATTTCCTCAGAAAAGAACTGTTTTTAGTAAAAACTTAGGACATACAAGTGTTTTTTCTTTACTAAGAACTAATGGCAAGTTAAATGGTTTAATAAGGAAGTAAGATGTGCTTTCAGAGATACTTTCAGCAAAAAAAAATTTTTAAACGTATGTTAAAATATATCAAACATTCCCCCTTCATAAGCAGTAAGGATTACCATTAAGTAGAAGATTCTTTTCCTGGACTTAAAAAAAAAAAAAAAAAAAAAAAAAAACACTTGACTACCGAGTACCTGAAGAACTGTAAAATACAGTCTAGTCCATGTAAAGGCACCCACCATCCACCACCCACCACCCACTCCCTTCCTGGGACAACTCCAGGTATTAAAATGTCAAGAGTGGCCCTTGGTGATGGTGCAATATACAGTCTTGTGTATGGGAAATAGAACTCATTTTAAAATTATAATTATTCTAAATTTGCTATAAGATCAAGAGGAAAATATATTACCTGTATATCAGGATGGTCAGAGATCAGAGCCCCTTCCTTGTTGTAGGTATAAACTACAAAATCTCGGGGCAAAAGGTCACTGGAAGAGGAATAAAACACATCATTTAAAATTATTCTAATCTATATACAACTAAGAACACAACTCACAAGGCAGTACTCCTAGAAGAGATAAGAAGGAATAAAAACTTTTACCTGACAAATTATTATTTAAAGAGGGAGCTACTATAAAACAAAAAGCTCATGAATTGACTTAAATCTGAAATCGTGTGCACTGCTTCCTCATAAAAAATGCGGGGCTGCATATTTGTTCTAATGGTCATAAAATGCTGGTTGCAAAAAACATACGTAATGTCTTTAAATTTTTCTAATACATCTCATAGGAAAGGTACAAATAAGGTTATACACTGTATCATATTTCCAGAAGAAAAAGTAAGTGCTTTTACTCTTTCCTAAAAGTCCTATATAAACAAGAAGCACTCGCTGCTTTAACCTGGTAAGTACAGAGGCAAAATCTGTGTCAGTTGGAGGAGACAATTAATGCTGATTCCTGAAGCTCCCTTGAGCGTTAAGGGAGCTCAGTACTGTAAACCATATGTGGAAAGACAGGGTTATCTTCATTAAAGGAAAAAAAACCATTCAGTAACACTTGTTAAAGATGGCGAGGGCGGGGGGGGGGGCGGACGCCTGGGTGGCTCAGTCGTTAAGCGTCTGCCTTCGGCTCAGGTCGTAGTCCCGGGGTCCTGGGATGGAGTCCTGCATCGGGCTCCCTGCTCAGCGGGAAGCCTGCTTCTCCCTCTCCCACTCTCCCTGCTTGTGTTCCCTCTCTCGCTGTGTCTCTCTCTGTCAAATAAATAAATAAAATCTTTAAAAAAAAAAAAAAAGATGGTCAGGGGGACTTTACTCAGCTCCACTGTGATAGGTATAGGAACCACAGCAATGGCATTTTACAGTGAGGGAGTGCTAAGGATCAACTCCAAATACAGCATGGCCAAGTGGGAATTTATAGCCAAGGGGCAAAGTATCGGGGATCAGCGGATAGAAAATTACTAATTGGAAATATCAGCATTGAGGGGCAGTGTGGCTAAACTAACCTAACAGATTCTCACTGAAGACAGGCCAGGGTGATCAGAAATCACCTGGAGGGTGGTAAAGGATGAGGAACATGATCACATGTCCAGAGGGATCAGAAATGGGGTAGGTGGGGAGGAGTTCTTACTAAAGCCAGATTTTACAGAAGTGCACCAATGCACCTAGAAGGTTCAAAAGCCTGACTAAAGTGTGGTCTATTTCTCAGTCTCCCCTCTTGTTTAAGAAAAGAAGAGACATCCTTCTTTCCTCTGAACAATATAAATCGTTTTTCTGTCTGGATGCCTTTAGTTCATTAAGATCAGCTGAATCATTTATTGGAACTTGGTAGTAAAGGACATTTGCTGGATGCGGCTAGCAGTCAGGCATTTAATGAGGACAGTTGCTATGAAAATAAAAGAAAAACAAAGATTAATAGTTAGAAACCCAGATTCTGGGTCCAGTGGGCAGCACTCAGAGTTTTAGATTTGAAGTTCTTGAAGCATGGTAGAGGATGGCGTTGGCCACCTGAAAGATCTTCCTGGTTGGCAGTTTGAATGTCTCTGGTGATGGCATCAGGCGTTTCTGGTAAACTTTCTGAATGGGCCATACAGCAGGAGGCAGGAAGGTTGCCCATACATGATCTGTTGTGGTAAAAAAAATTTTTTTTTTAAATTTATATCAATTTGTCCAGCTTCAGCTTGCAGAACTTCAGGAAAAGGGTGGTCTTAATTCTCAATGATTCCAAGTCAGAAGGAAAAAAAATTGGAAATGTTAATTTGGAAAATTGTAGCCAGCTATTGGAGGAAACTAGACGATTTCAGGATTTGGGAAAAACTGGCAAAATAAGGAGCGCCTGGGTGGCTCAGTCAGTTGAGTCTCTGACTCTTGGTTTTGGTTCAGGTCGTGATCTCAGGGTCGGGAGATCGAGCCCCATGTCAGGCTCCGCACTCAATGCAGAGTCTGCTTGAGATTCTCTCTTTCCCTCTGCCCCTACCCTGCTCACACACGCTCACTCTACCTCTCCCTAAAATAAATAAATAAATAAATAAATAAATAAATAAATAAATAAATAAA
>NW_023270320.1:5674910-5704645 GCF_011800145.1 Mirounga leonina
AAATAAATAAATAAATAAATAAATAAATAAATAAATAAATAAATAAATAAATCTTTAAAAATTAAAAAAAAAAAAAATCTGGCAAAATGTACAAAATGAGCCAGCAAGGGTACACTGTAGTTTTCTACTGCAACAAAAAAAATTTCTCTCTACAGTCACCCTCATTTCTGTCAAAGATAATCAAAGCAAGACTAATCTGTTTGCAAAGTAAGTTTAGTCTCATTAAACCTGGTCTGATTATTTACATAAGTGCAGCAAAAATAGTGACTGACTACATAGGCCCTGGTTTGAGTTTGATTTGCTGGAACATTTCATAAGTAATCTCAGATTGGACTTTTAAAAGCCTCTCAGGGCTGGGAAAGCCACATGAAGAACTCGCCACTAGATTTTTTTTGCCTGTGGTGCTTACAGATATAGGAGAATTCCTCTCTTCTCAAAGTTCTCAAAATACCCTGAGGTGCCTGGACCTGCCAGAAATGACCTTCCTTACTTACCCACCTATAAGGCAGGAAACCCTGTAAGCCAGATACAGGCTAGTTTTTCCAAGGGGTGTGGTTTATGAACATTGGCTCCTCAAAGTCAACCTTAGTTCCTTAAAACTGTCTGGTCATATCTGATCTGATGCATATCATTCTCAAATATGACATTCCAGACAAAAACCTTGGTGATATAACTAAGGTTTCCAGTTGCATCCTGTTAAAGGAGAACAGATTTTCACTGAACTTATATAAATAACTATACTGCCATGAAAATAAGAACACTCTCTAAGAGCTTCCAATTTCTAGAGCACTCAGGTAGGAAGGAAAGATCAGGACTTCAGTTGTTTACAAAGGTATAAATTACAAATTGCTGTAAGTTACACTTAGCTTAAGAAAAGAGAAAAGGTTTTCCTTAAATTTGGAAAAAAAATTAAAGAACCAGCAATATTTCAAACAAAAAGTTATAAAAAATTTTAATCCTCTTCATCAGTTCATTCAGGTCCATATAATGAAGTCTTGTTTTACTTAATCCTGGGTTAACAGTTTTTATGAATCCATCAGTTTCTTCATTAGTTCTGGAAATTCTTACACAATCAAATGGCAAGTTCTCAAAGTTTTCAAGTGATGCCATCAAGGAGCATTCTAACCTGTAGCTGGTTATAAACACTTCTAGAAAAGAATCACAGTAAAATTGTAACTGTCTGTGAGTGACAAAACACTTGAAAATTGTCGAGGTTAAAGATCTGATGAGAGTTCATCACAATGCTATTGACAAGGACATTTTGTTATTTCTGTGACATACAATAATTTAAGATAATAACTCAACAATAAAGGTATTAACAAATTTCTATGAATATCATACAATTTCATGAACACATACAACACATAACCTGTATTGTATGTACAATTATCACTTTTTTGACAATGCTTGCCACATAATTGAACATATTAAATAAGCCTAATTAGTTAAACATGTCTCTTTTTATAAGGAGAGAGACAAAACCTATGAGATTTTCCAAAGGTCATCTAGGAAATCTCAACATTAATCGGAGGTCAAAAAGACTCCTTTTAGAGCTGATGTGGGGAAGCTGTCACAAAGGTCAGAAGGTTTGATCATCTGACTAAACAGGATCACAGGTCACTGGGAAACAATCCTTAGTTATCCATTTAACCAAAGTCACCATGAAAAGATCTCAAAGGCAAATACAGAAAGCTACCTAGTTACAAAAATTCTTAGCTCTTACTATTGAGAACACCTGGTTTTCAATCAAAGAACTGATCGACCTAATATGAAGCACAGGAAATTATTTTAAAACACAAAATCTTGTTTTCCCAGGCATATTACTTAAAAGGTAAAGAAAATCAACCTTTTTTACAATTTCTTATTAAGAGCAAACAAATAATCTAAGAAAACTTTGTTGTTTTAACACAAAGAGAAAACCAAATAATGGTTTGACATCAGTGTACTATTAATACTAAGGCAAATTTTTTTAAATTAAAATAAATTAATTAATTAAAAACCCTACAAATAAATCCATCCAATCTTGGCCAGCTTTGACCAGAAAAGGAAAGATTCCTTTTCCAAGCTTCCTTTTCCACAAATCTTGTAAGGAATTTTTCTTATTATCCATTCAGTTTTCATCCCACTCTTTTCTTCTTTCTCATTCTGAAACAACCAGTCCTTCTATTTTACAAAAATTACTCTTCCCCTTAACAAAAACATGTCCTTCATACCTTTCCTTATCAAAAATACATCTTACTTTCCTTTTATACAGTTTTTCTTTACCCTTATTATTCCTAGTAGTTTCATTTACATATATTGACTATATTTTTAACCATCAGAAACCCAAATTTTCAGTGAAAAGTAGGAAGCAGGCAACTGTAAATTCACATACTATCATACTATAGCAAGTTTAAGATTATCATTTCATAATTCCTACAGACATGTGTCTTTTTCATAGCACAACTTTATCATGTTTATTCACAGATTCAAGTATACTTAGATTTTCTATACCATATTAAAAATGAAATGCCAAAAGTAAATAAAATTAATGTTCAGCAATTAATGTTTCAATATTTTCTCTAATTTGGAAATGAGATCTAGATAGTCAATAAATATCCATGATTAACTTAACTTTGTATAGCTTGAACACTTAAAGTTATAAAAAGGTTTTTGAAACTATTTTTAAGACCTATTATAAAACAGAATGATCACTGAGAAGTTCATTTATAAACTTTTATCCCATTTTTACCTATTTAATTTACTTGATCTTAACAATTATGTTTGAATTACTCATGAAAATTTCATAAGACATTAACTAAACAAAGCTAGCCATCCATCATCTTAAGTTATTTTTTCCTTTTGACAAGTCAAGCAAGTATCAAAAAAAAAAAAAAAATCACAGATGCAAACAACCTAAAGAACCTACAAAGTTATTCATATGATTCTTCCTTCTTTGTCTTTTTTAACTGCTGTGCTTGACACACACTAAGCAATTCCTTTTTATTATACATTTTGTTTTTAGGTTAGATTTATAGTTTCTAGCAGAAATAATGTAAGTTTGTTTGACTAGTAAACATAGGTAGAAAAAAACCTTTGTACCTGCATTACATATTTAATGCTGGAAACTCTGAAGTTCTCAGAGTTTAACAATAATTTTATCAATAATTTTAAAGCTAGCTTTATTTACCAAAGATTATCCCAAATCATGTGAACTTAAAAAAAAAAAAAAGACTTGGGTTAGTTTCTATATCTCTGAGTTTTAAGAAAATTTATGTAAGTGTTCATTAGTTTCTAAGCCAATTTGAATAGAACTCCTTTAAGGGATTTTATTTATGTTTTTTTTAAGATTTATTTATTTATTTGAGAGAGAGACCATGGCACAGGCAAAAGTGGGGGGTGGGATAGGGGGAAAGAATCTCAAGCAGACTCCCTACTGAGTGCAGAGCCCCACACAGGGCTCGATCTCACCACCCACAAGATAAGTCAAAATCACCGGTCGGACACTAAACTGACTGAGCCACCCAGGCACCTCTCCTTTTAAGGGATTTTATAAATTAATTTATAAATTAATTTGGTAATATGATCAAGAGGTAGGAAACTACAACACATCTATAACACACATATATATAAACATACAGACACATACAAATAGAGATCTTACAGCTTCCATTCCAAAATTTTAGCCATGAGTCAGTAAAACAGTAATGCAATCTCACTGGTTTAACTCCACTTTGTATTTTCATCTGAATTGTGTTTGTGACAAATGGACCAAGTTAAGGTGACCTGCCTACCAATAAGTGTGGAAACTTGTAAGATTTTTTTTGCTGTGATACGTAATCTTATGAAGGCAATGGACTAAATTTTAGGTGAGTGACTGAAAAGACATCTAAGTGCTGTCTGGACATTTCCAAAGTCCATGAGTGGACAAATTGTCTAACTCTATTTCCAAATGGCCTTTCTTTTTCCTCTTCTGAGCCTCAGGGAGTTGCTTTCAGGGGTACCTAACTCCCTTGAGAGGACCCAATGGAGGCTAAGGCACCTACAGTTCCAAGGGCTGTAGAAAGCTGAGGGCTGAAGTGGGGAGGGAAAAGTCAACAGGGGTGGACAGACGGATGGAGGTGGCAGGGGCTTGAAGATGTACATCTCAAAGCATTCAAGGAAACTAGAGGGAAGACTGAAGGTAGTAAGAGGAGGAAGGAGGAGTAGAAGCAGCAGGAAGGGAGAGGTACAGGGAGTCAAGTTGGAGAGATCTCAAGTTTCCTGAAGAGGACAATGAAGTTCCAAATTACCCTCAGCAAAATCATGCCAATAAGAAAGGAAGCAGGCCCAGCAGAAAGTCAGCAGGAGTTTGAGAAAAGGGGTTTCAGTTGACTGAGAAGTTCCCCTGGGAGAAGCGGGATGCAACAGAAAGAAGAGAGAGACCTCACAGAGAGCCAGGAGGAAGAAGCTTCCAGCCCAGGGAGTCAGGGAATAATCCCCCCTCAGAACAAGGAGCCAGGAAGACCTTCCAGGCCAGCAGGTACCTTGCAAAAAAGCGTGGGACTCTAACCCAGCTTCAAAGAGTACAATCAAAATCTTAAACATCAAAATCTGTCCTTACCAGCTTCAAAGGACATTTGTCTGGAGCAATAGTTCAGAAGTCGGACTCACCAATGGACCCCCGATCAATCAGTCAGGAATGAAGACAAAGCCTTCAGAGGTGCATACTTAGGGCCCTGGGTGAGAGATCTGGGGGTCCAATGATGAATCTGAACCTATCTGAGTCATGGCACCATGACTATAAAAGAAAAAAAAAATATCAATGACACTTTTAAAGATGGTAAGGTAGACTTTATTCAGGACCACTGCATTAAGTGTAGGGACCACTTCAATGGGATTTCACAGTGGGGGAGAGAGAGAAGGATCAACTGCAAATACAGCACGGGAAAGTGGGAATTTATAGCCAAGGGGCAGGGTAGCAATGGATAGAAAACTACAAACAGGAAACTTCAGGGGTGAGGGGGGTTCTAGCTAAAGCAACCGAACAGATACTTGCTGAAAACAGGACAGGGTGATCAGACATCACTGGGGAGTGCTAAAGGATGACGAACCTGATCACACGTCCAGAATGATCAGAAATCAAGGGCAAGGCGGGTAGTGGTTCTTGCTAAACTGATTTAGTAGGGTTCTTGCCAAAACTGGATTTTACAAGGAAGTGCACTGATACACCTAGAAGAAGGTCCAGCAGCCTGACTGAAGTTTGCTCAAGCAAAGAATCTGTCATTTGCAGCAGAACCAGAGCAGCTCTATGCTTATCTCCAGGGCTTATGGACAAGTCAGGGAGGGAATGTGCTAGCTAGTGATTTATAATGTGCCATTTAAAGTTCCAAACTCCCCTGGAAGTAGCCAGGCCCAGCTTGCCTATACTGTTTAAAGATGGAGAGATTGATGGTTTGCATGCCGTTTAATCAGTTCCACAGCCTGACTTTGGCTACATGACCAGAGTAGTATAAAAGAACCCTTGTATAAACTTGTACCTGGGCTCCCCTGAAAGTAAGACGCCACACCCTTATCTCACAGGTTTGTAATCTGAAGACAGAGCACATCTGGGATTGCGTAAAGTTTTCAATCCCCTTGATAATTATCTGCACTTTCTTCATCCTGAAGCACTGTATCATTCACCTTTATTAAAGCCTACTTGAGTGAGCCTGAGAGCAGCCTGCAGAGTCTTCAGCCCTTTCGATTATTCAACCCTGTTCATCACTGCACTGCCTCCTCCCCTCTCTCTCCCCAACACACGCGCGCACACACACACACACCCTCCCTCTAGTGGTGAACACACACACACACACACATACACAGACACAGACACACACACACACACACACACCCCCTCTAGTGGTGAATCTGAAAAGAATTACTGGAGATAGTTTGCTTTGCTCTGCCTTTCTCCCTCTTTGGAAGTCACTGCCTACCCAGTGAGAGCAAATTCCACTATGCTTCTCCAGAAGCAGACTTGCCACTAGGTAGCACTGACATGAATGGCTAACTCTGCCTGATGCTGGCGCTCAGGACTAGTAGGTCCATCAGGCTTTCCTTCTAAGCTAAATCCTCCACCCCAGCCCTTATCAATAATAAAAGTGATGTGTGACCTCTTATTTAACCTACCCTTCCATTTCATTTTTAAATCTGTCTGCAAGTAGGAGACCTGGATTTCGTCTGGTCTCAGGAATTCAGCTGGATAGGGATCAAACCATTCTGAACACCTACAAACTCAACAGGAGATCGAAGAAAAGAATAGCAACAACTCTCTGAACAGAAAAGCGACCACTTTCTGGGAGGTAGGACGTGCGGAGAAGTGAATCCGAGTTGATATTCGGGAGGATAGACAGCGGGGGAGGGGCCTCCGTCAGCCGCTTCTGGCAAATGATAGAGCCGCGGAGCACAAAATCGGAACGTTTAGAAGTCTGCTCCGCTGACGGACGTCGCTCCAGTGGCTAAGCGGGGGGTGGAACCCTCGTGGGACAGTGTGGTCTCAGGACCCTCGGGGTCACAGAAAGAGCGGGAGTGCCTGAGTGCAGCAGAGCTCCCAGGTATTGGAGCGGGGAAGCCAGCTGCAGAGATGGAGCCCAGGCGCAGGCTCTCAGCTCGGGGTGGCCATAAACCGTGATCCGCGGCACAGTCGGGCCACTGCTCCTCCAGCAGGGACCCAACAAGCGGCAGATCCGTGGAGACTCCCCTTCCTTCCCCAGGAGGAGCAGCAGGGGAGCCCACCGCAGGGATCTGCTGGGTTTGGAGACTCCACACGGGGTTGGGTGCCAGAGATAGAAACGCTCCGTCACAGGCCGGGTGAGCACGGAGTGCGGCCGGAGACCGGGGAGACGGGAGTGACTGACTGCTTTTCTCTGGGGGCGCACTGAGGAGCGGGGCCCCGAGTTCTCGGCTCCTCCAGGGCGGAGATTGGGAGGCCACCATTTTCACTCTCCGCCTCCAAAGCTGTACGGAAAGCTCGCAGGGAACAAAAGCCCCGGAGAGCAAACCCGAGCAGATTACTTAGCCCAGCACCCAGCAAGGGCGGGGCAATTCCACCTCCGGCAAAGAAATTTGGGAACCACGGCAACAGGCCCCTCCCCCAGAAGATCAGTGAGAACAGCCAGCCAAGACCAAGTTTACCGATCAATGAGAACGGCAGAACTCCAGCGCTAGGGGAATAATGCACATAAGACTCCACGGCTTTTTTAAAATGATTCTTTAGTCTTTCAAAGTTAATTTTTTTTTAACTGTCCTTTTTTTTTTGAATTTTTCTTTTTCCCTTTTTCAACCAACATCTTATCAATCCCTTTTTTAAAAAACATTTTTATTTTTCATTTTTAGAGTCATATTCTATCCCTTCATAGTAGTTACCCTTATTTTTGGCATATATATATATAAGTTGTCCTCTCTTTAAAATTTTGAGATAGTTTCTTCTAACAGATAAAAATATACCCTAAATCTCCACTGTATGGTTTTGTTCTATTCTCCTGCCTGATCACATTCTCTCCCTTTTTTTTCTTTTTTTTTTTTAAATCCTCTTCTTTCTTTTTTCAACCAACTTCTTATCAATTCCTTTTATAAAATTTTTTATAATTTTCATCTTTACAGTCATATTCCATCCCTTCATTATATCAACCCTTATTTTTGTACATATATGAGCTTTTCTTTCTTTCTTTCTTTCTTTATTTATTTATTTGAGAGAGAGAGAATGAGAGACAGAGAGCATGAGAGGGAGGAGGGTCAGAGGGAGAAGCAGACTCCCTGCCGAGCAGGGAGCCCAATGTGGGACTCGATCCCGGGACTCCAGGATCATGACCTGAGCCGAAGGCAGTCGCTTAACCAACTGAGCCACCCAGGCGCCCAAGTTTTTCTTTCTTTAAAACTTTGGGAGGCACTTTCTTCTAACAGAACAAAATACACCCAAAATCTAGTGTGTGGCACTGATCTATGGACCAGCCTGATCATATTTGATCATATTCTCTTTTTGTTTTGTTCTGTTTTTATTTGTTTTTATCTTTTTCTTTTTCTTTTTTTTCTTTTTCTTCTTTCTTTCTTTCCCTTTCTTTTCCCCTGGCTTGAGGTCTTTTCTGATTTGTTTAGAGTATATTTTCTGGGGACGTTGTTACCCTGTTAGCATTTTGTTCTCTCATTATTCTGTTCTCCTCTGGACAAAATGACAAGACGGAAAAAATCACCTCAACAAAAAAACAAGAGGTAGTACTGACTGCCAGGGACCTACTCAATACGGACATTAGTATGATGTCGGATCTAGAGTTCAGAATCATCACTTTAAAGATACTAACTGGGCTTGAAAAAATCATGGAAGTTATTAGAGAAACCCTTCCTGGAGAAATAAAAGAACTAAAATCTAACCAAGTCGAAATCAAAAAGGCTATTAATGAGCTGCAATCAAAAATGGGGGCGCTAACTGCTAGGATAAATAAGGCAGAAGAGAGAATCAGTGATATAGAAGACCAAATGATGGAAAATAAAGAAGCTGAGAAAAAGAGAGATAAACACCTACTGGATCACGAGGGCACAATTCGAGAGATAAGCAATACCATAAGACAAAACAACATTAGAATAATTGGGATCCCAGAAGAAGAAGAAAGAGAGAGAGGGGCAGAAGGTATATTGGAGCAAATTACAGCAGAGAACTTCCCTAATTTGGGGAAGGAAACAGGCATCAAAATCCAGGAGGCACAGAGAACCCCTCTCAAAATCAATAAAAATAGGTCAACACCCCAACATCTAATAGTAAAATTTACGAGTCTCAGAGACAAAGAGAAAATCCTGAAAGCAGCTTGGGACAAGAGATCTGTAACCTACAATGGTAGAAACATTAGATTGGCAACAGACCTGGCAGGCCAGAAGGGACTGGCATGATATATTCAGAGCACTAAATGAGAAAAATATGCAGCCAAGAATACTATATCCAGCTAGGCTGCCATTGAAAACAGAAGGAGAGATAAAAATCTTCCAGGACAAACAAAAACTAAGGGAATTTGCAAACATGAAACTAGCCACACAAGAAATATTGAAAGGGGTCCTCTAAGCAAAGAGAGAGCCTAAAAGCAACACAGACCAGAAAGGAACACAGACAATATACAGTAACAGTCACCTTACAGGCAATACAATGGCACTAAATTCATATCTTTCAACAGTTAGCCTGAATGTAAATGGGCTAAATGCCCCAATCAAAAGACACAGGCTATCACATTGGATTAAAAAACAAGACCCATCGATATGCTGTCTGTAAGAGACTCATTTTAGACCCAAAGACACCCCCAGATTGAAAGTGAGGGGGTGGAAAACCATTTACCATGCTAATGGACACCAAAAGAAAGGTGGGGTAGCAATCCTTATATCACACAAATTAGATTTTAAACCAAAGACTGTAATAAGAGATGAGGAAGGACACTATTTCCTACTTAAAGGGTCTATCCAACAAAAAGATCTAAAAATTGTAAATATCTATGCCCCTAACATGGAAGCAGCCAATTATATAAGCCAATTAATAACAAAAGCAAAGAAACACATTGACAACAATACAATAATAGTGGGGGACTTTAACACCCCCCTCACTGAAATGGACAGATCATCTAAGCAAAAGATCAACAAGGAAATAAAGACCTTAAATGACACACTGGACCAAATGGACTTCACAGACATATTCAGAACATTCCATCCCAAAGCAACGGAATACACATTCTTCTCTAGTGCCCATGGAACATTCTCCAGAATCGATCACATCCTAGGTCATAAATCAGGTCTCAACCAGTACCAAAAGACTGATATCATTCCCTGCCTATTTTCAGACCACAATGCTTTGAAACTAGAACTCAATCACAAGAGGAAAGTCAGAAAGAACTCAAATACATGGAGGCTAAAGAGCATCCTACTAAAGAATGAATGGATCACCCAGGAAATTAAAGAAGAATTTAAAAACTTCATGGAAACCAATGAAAATGAAAACACAACTGTTCAAAATCTTTGGGATGCAGCTAAGGCAGTCCTAAGAGGAAAGTATATAGCAATACAAGCCTTTCTCAAGAAACAAGAAAGGTCTCAAGTACACAACTAAACCCTACACCTAAAGGAGCTGGAGAAAGAACAGCAAATAAAGCCTAAACCCAGCAGGAGAAGAGAAATTATAAAGATCAGAGCAGAAATCAATGAAATAGAAGCCAAAAGAACAGTAGAACAGATCAACGAAACTAGGAGCTGGTTCTCTGAAAGAATTAACAAGATTGATAAACCCCTGGCCAGACTTATCAAAAAGAAGAGAGAAATGACCCAAATCCACAAAATCATGAATGAAAGAGGAGAGATCACAACCAACACCAAAGGAATACAAACAACTATAAGAACAAATTATGAGCAACTATATGCCAGCAAATTAGATAACCTGGAAGAAATGGATGCATTCCTAGAGATGTATCAACTACCAAAACTGAACCAGGAAGAAATACAAAACCTGAACAGACCTATAACCACTAAGGAAATGGAAGCCGTCATCAAAAATCTCCCAAAAAACAAAAGCCCAGGGCCAGATGGCTTTCCAGGGGAATTCTACCAAACATTTCAAGAAGAATTAATACCTATTCTTCTGAAACTGTTCCAAAAGATAGAAATGGAAGGAAAACTTCCAAACTCATTTTATGAGGCCACCATTACCTTGATCCCAAAACCAGACAAAGACTCCATCAAAAAGGAGAATTACAGACCAATATCCTTGATGAACATGGATGCAAAAATTCTCACCAAAATACTAGCCAATAGGATCCAACAGTACATTAAAAGGATTATTCACCACGACCAAGTGGGATTTATCCCTGGGTTGCAAGGTTGGTTCAACATCCGCAAATCAATCAATGTGATACAATACATTAACAAAAGAAAGAACAAGAATCATATGATCTTCTCAATAGATGCAGAAAAAGCATTTGACAAAGTACAGCCTCCTTTCTTGATGAAAACTCTTGAGTATAGGGATAGAGGGTACATACCTCAATATCATAAAAGCCATCTATGAAAAACCTACAGCGAATATCATTCTCAATGGGGAAAAACTGAGAGCTTTCCCCCTAAGGTCAGGAACGCAGCAGGGATGTCCACTATCACCACTGCTATTCAACATAGTACTAGAAGTCCTAGCCACAGCAATCAGACAACAAAAAGAAATAAGGCATCCAAATCGGCAAAGAGGAAGTCAAACTCTCACTCTTTGCAGATGATATGATACTTTATGTGGAAAACCCAAAGGACTCCACCCCAAAACTGCTAGAACTCATACAGGAATTCAGTAAAGCGGCAGGATATAAAATCAATGCACAGAAATCAGTGGCATTCCTATACACCAACACAAGACAGAAGAAAGAGAAATTAAGGAGTCGATCCCATTTACAATCGCACCCAAAACATAAGATACGTAGGAAATAATCTAACCAAAGAGACAAAGGATCTGTACTCAGAAAACTATAAAATACTCATGAAAGAAATTGAGAAAGACACAAAGAAATGGAAAAACGTTCCATGCTCATGGATTGGAAGAACAAATACTGTGAAGATGTCAATGCTACCTAGAGCAATTTACACATTCAATGCAATCCCCATCAAAATACCATCCACTTTTTTCAAAGCAATGGAACAAATAATCCTAAAATTTGTATGGAACCAGAAAAGACCCCGAATAGCCAGAGGAATGTTGAAAAAGAAAAGCAAAGCTGGCGGCATCACAATTCCGGATTTCCAGCTCTATTACAAAGCTGTCATCATCAAGACAGTATGGTACTGGCACAAAAACAGACACATAGATCAATGGAACAGAATAGAGAGCCCAGAAATGGACCCTCAACTCTATGGTCAACTAATCTTTGACAAAGCAGGAAAGAATGTCCAATGGAACAAATGGTGCTGGGAAAATTGGACAGCCACATGCAGAAGAATGAAACTGGACCATTTTCTTACACCACACAAAAACAGACTCCAAATGGTTGAAAGACCTCAATGTGAGACAGGAGCCCATCAAAATCCTAAAGGAGAACACAGGCAGCAACCTCTTCGACCTCAGTTGCAGCAACTTCTTCCTAGAAACATCACCAAAGGCAAAGGAAGCAAGGGCAAAAATGAACTATTGGGACTTCATCAAGATAAAAAGCTTTTGCACAGCAAAAGAAACAGTCAACAAAACCAAAAGACAACTGACAAAATGGGAGAAGATATTTGCAAATGACATCTCAGATAAAGGGTTAGTATCCAAAATCTATAAAGAACTTCTTAAACTCTGGGCGCCTGGGTGGCTCAGTTGGTTAAGCAACTGCCTTCGGCTCAGGTCATGATTCTGGAGTCCTGGGATCGAGTCCCACATCGGGCTCCCTGCTCAGCGGGGGGTCTGCTTCTCCTTCTGACCCTTCCCCTCTCATGCTCTCTGTCTCCCATTCTCTCTCTCAGATAAATAAATAAAATCTTAAAAAAAAAAAAAAAAGAACTTCTTAAACTCAACACCCAAAGATCAAATGATCCAATCAAGACATGGGCAGAAGACATGAACAGACATTTTTCCAAAGATATCCAAATGGCCAACAGACACATGAAAAAGTGCTCAACATTGCTTGGCATCAGGGAAATCCAAATCAAAACCTCAATGAGATACTACCTCACACCAGTCAGAAGGGCTAAAATTAACAAGTCAGGAAATGACAGATGTTGGCGGAGATGCGGAGAAAGGGGAACTCTCCTACACTGCTGGTGGGAATGCAAGCTGGTGCAACCACTCTGGAAAACAGTATGGAGTTTCCTCAAAAAGTTGAAAATAGAGCTACCATATGATCCAGCAATTGCACTACTGAGTATTTATCCCAAAGATACAAATTAGGGATCCGAAGGGGTACATGCACCCCGATGTTTATAGCAGCAATGTCCACAATAGCCAAACTGTGGAAAGAGCCAAGATGTCCATCGACAGATGAATGGATAAAGAAGATGTGGTATATATATACAATGGAATATTATGCAGCCATCAAAAGGAATGAGATCTTGCCATTTGCAACGACGTGGATGGAGCTGGAGGGTGTTATGCTGAGTGAAATAAGTCAATCAGAAAAAGACGTATCATATGACCTCACTCATATGAGGAATTCTTAATCTCAGGAAACAAACTGAGGGTTGCTGGAGTGGGGGGTGGGGTGGGAGGTGTGGGGTAGCTGGGTGATGGACACTGGGGAGGGTATGTGCTATGATGAGTGCTGTGAATTGTGCAGGACTGTTGAATCACAGATCTGTACCTCTGAAACAAATAATGCAATATACGTTAAGAAAAGAAAAAAAAAAGAAGAAGATAGCAGGAGGGGAAGAATGAAGGGGGGAAATCGGAGGGGGAGATGAACTATGAGAGACGATGGACTCTGAAAAACAAACTGAGGGTTCTAGAGGGGAGGGGGTGGGAGGATGGGTTGGCCTGGTGACGGGTATTAAGGAGGGCACGTTCTGCATGGAGCACTGGGTGTTATGCACAAACAATGAATCATGGGGGCGCCTGGGTGGCTCAGTTGTTGAAGCGACTACCTTCGGCTCAGGTCATGATCCTGGAGTCCCTGGATCGAGTCCCATATCGGGCTCCCTGCTCGGCGGGGAGTCTGCTTCTCCCTCTGACCCTCCCCCCTCTCATGTGCTCTCTCTCTCTCATTCTCTCTCTCTCAAATAAATATAAAATCTTTAAAAAAAAAAAAAAACAATGAATCATGGAACACTACATCAAAAACTAATGATGTAACGTATGGTGATTAACATAACAATAAAAAAATTTTTTTAAATAGAAAAAAAAAATCTGTCCACACAGGCAGAGAAAGATGTGATCTCTTCTTTCCCATACCCCTCAGTCCCTGCCAAATATTCCATGCGAGTGATTATGTACCCTCCTCCACAAGAAGGGTTCATGGCTTTAACCAAATTCTTAGGGGATTCGAGACCCAAAAAGAGTTAAGACCACTATTCTAGAGGCAATGGAAGGAAAAAAAAAGCATTTACTAGAATACGTTCACTCCTTTATTGAATTTCATAATTTCCCTATTACTACAAAGAATGCATCTGAGTCATTTTATTACAGACCATCTACCCTGTTTTTCATTAGTGATCACTAGCTTTGATGTCCACCTTTCAAAGACATTCAAAGGTCTAACAACTCTTAACAAATGCCTGGAAAAGTACCATTTGCCACAAATCAAGAAGCATAGTAATATACAGCAGACATAACACACATATATAGATCTCTACACTTCTGGTCAAATGACTTGGGTTTGTGCCCCAGCTTGAACCCCTACAAACTATGTGACACTGAGCAAGTCAAGGAACTTTCCTGAACCTTAATATTCTTATGCATAAAATGAGGATCACAGACACTGCTCAACAATTAGGTTGTTATAACAATATGATGAGATGAAGGTTATAAAAATGTTTTATAAGATGAAAACTATACAAACATAAGGAACTACAGCTGACCCTTGAACAAGACAGGACTTAGGGGCACTGACATCCCGTGCAGTCAAAAACCCACATATAATTTTTGACTCCCCAGAAACTTAACTACTAAAAGCCCACTATTGACCAGAAGCCTTACCAATAACATAAGTGGTCAATTAACACATATTTTACACATTATATGTATTGTATACTATATTCTCACAATAAAGTAAGCCAAAGATAATGTTGTCAAGGAAATCATAAAGGGGTGCGTGGGTGGCTCAGTCAGTTAAAAGTCGGACTCTTGATTTCGGCTTAGGTCATGATCTCAGGGTTGTGAGATTGAGCCCCAAGTCAGACTCTGTGCTGGGCATGGAGCCTGCTTAAAATTCTCTCTCCCTCTGCCCCTCCCCTCCTCTCTCTCTCTCTAAAAACAAAAAAAAAGAGGTGCGCCCGGGTGGCTCAGTTGGTTAAGAGTCCAATTCTGGATTTCGGCTCAGGTCATGATCTCAGCGTTGTGAGATCAGGCCTCACAGTGGGCTCCATACTGGGCGTGGAACCTGCTTAAGATTATCTCTCTCCTTCTTCTTCTGCCCCTCACCCTACCCCAGGCTAGCACTCTCTCTCTCTCTCTCTTGCTCTCTCAAGAAAAAAAAAAAGAAAATCATAAGGAAGAGAAAATTCATCTACAGTACCATACATATGTTTATTGAAAAGAATCCACATATAAGTTACCCCGTTGGTTCAAACCCACGTTGTTCAAAGGTCAATGTATTATTTTGACATAATTTTAATTAATTTACATCTCCTACAGAATGGAAGAGAAGAAAATGTTTAGACCTGTTAGACTTTTTTTACATATTGACATCATTACATTAGAGTCAAGCAAGATCCTTCTAGAGTTTTGTGAGAATTAAATAAATAATATACCTAAAAGTACCTAATACAGTGCCTAGAACATAGAAAATGTTCAATAAATGCTAATATCCATCAAATACAGCAGAAGGCTTCAGAAAGTCTGTCTGACAGTATGTGTTGCACTGCCTGAAACTCTGCTAGGGGGACTCGAACCCTTTGGATTAACATCCTCTTCTAGACTAAAAGTCTTACTCAAACTTGAGGATGCACAAAACTCATCTAGAAAGCTTGTTAAAACACAAATTGCTATGACACCTCCCAAAATTCTGGTTCATTTTAGGGTGAGTCTGGTGAATTTGCATTTGACAAACTCTCAGGGGCTACTGAGAGGTTCCAGGACTATCCTTTGAGCAGCACTTCCTTAGACAGAAATACTTTACATCCCCTCATTCACACCTCATTGTAGATGGGCTCTTTTTCTAGATCTCTCACTAAAGATACCGGAAGTTTTGCTATATAAGAAAAGGGAAAGGGGGAGTGCCTGGGTGGCACAGTCAGTTAAGCATCTGACTCTTGGTTTCGGCTCTGGTTGTGATCTCAGAGTCATGAGATCGAGCCCCTCATGGGGCTCCATGCTCAGTGGGGAGTCTGCTTGAGATTCTCTCTCCTTCCCCCTCTGCCCCCTCACACTTGTGCGCTCTCTCTCTTTCTCTCTCAAATAAATAAATAAATCTTTTTTTAAAAAGAAAGAAAGAAAAGGGAAAAGGGAGAGACAGGCCACAGGAAATTGGGTGACTCAGCATGGTTAAAAACTTGGCTTTTCAAAAAGGCAAAGAACACAGATTACCAAAGTGGGATCAGGTGAAAACATGTGGAGAAGGGATTAAAAGGAAGAGGTGAGAGACTACTCTTGTGTCCTAAATATCTGTGTCCCTCCCCTCTCCCCACTCTCAACCCCTGAATTAAAATTCCTATGTAGAAGCCTCACAGCCAGTGTGGCTATTTTTGGAAATGGAGCTACTAAGGAAGTAATTATGGTTAAATAAGGTCATAAGGGTGAGGTCCTGAACTGACAGGATTGGTGTCCCTATTAGAAGAGACACCAGAGAGCTTGCTCTTTCCCCCACCCCCCACCCCAACATACCAAGGAGGCCATGGGAGCACAGCATGAGAAGATGGCCATCTGCAATTCAAGGTGAGAGCCCTCTCCAGACACCAGCTGAGCTGGCCCCTTGATCTTGGACTTCTGGTCTCCAGAACTGTGAGAAAATAAACTTCCTTTTTTTTTTTTTTTTTTTAAAGTCTGTGGTATTTTGTTACGGCAGCACTAGCAGACTGATGTAACTATTAAAGACTTTTTTACCCCTGCTCAGTTGTTCCTTGGGCTGATCACAACTAAAAAGTTTTCTCCTGAAACGCAACTTTCTTTGGCTTTAATTTAAATTTATTTTCCCTTGCTCTAATGTCAATGGAAACCAAAAATAGTATGACTTTTTCCACACTGCTACTCTTGTTATTCTCACCTTTTTATAAATCCACTAAACAACATCTAACTAAATAGACTATTTAAATATACTATTTAAAATATACTATCTTTAGGGGCGCCTGGGTAGCTCAGTCACTAAGCATCTGCCTTCAGCTCAGGTCATGATCCCAGGGTCCTGGGATAGAGCCCCGCATCGGGCTCCCTGCTCTGCGGGAAGCCTGCTTCTCCCTCTCTCATTCCCCCTGCTTGTGTTCCTGCTCTCACTATCTCTCTGTCAAATAAATAAATAAAATCTTTAAAAAATATATAGATATACTATCTTTAAAAACATACTATTTTGGGGGCACCTGGGTGGCTCAGTTGGTTGAGCGACTGCCTTCGGCTCAGGTCATGATCTCAGGGTCGTGGGACCGAGTCCTGCATCGGGCTCCCTGCTCAGCAGGGAGTCTGCTTCTCCCTCTGACCTCTGACCCTCCTCCCTCTGAGGTGCTCTCTCTATCATTGTCTCTCTCTCAATAAATAAAATTCCTTAAAAAAAACATACTATTTTTTAAGCCAAAAAGCCAAAATAAATTAAATTTCTTACTTGTTCCTTTCCAAGTGAATAATATGCTCTTTTCCTTCAGCCTGAATGATATAAGACACCTAAATGCACAGAGGGAAAAAAAGAAAACAATAAAACACCATCTTATATATTACTTTTCAACAGGTATTTATAAGACACTGGAAATTCCATCCTGAATTAAAATAATTTGGCACCGACTGAAATTGTTTTACAGAACCTTATAACTGTTCTTAAATAATAAAAAGATACTCTGATCATCCCTACCTTCCTTTAATAACCTATTGTGGGAAATCTCCTGCATGTCCATCTAAACTCTCTTTAAGGGGCGCCTGGGTGGCTCAGTCGTTAAGTGTCTGCCTTCAGCTCAGGTCATGATCCCAGAGTCCTGGGATCAAGCCCCGCATCGGGCTCCCTGCTCGGCGGGAAGCCTGCTTCTCCCTCTCCCACTCCCCCTGCTTATGTTCCCTCTCTCACTGTGTCTCTCTCTGTCAAATAAATAAATAAAATCTTTAAAACAAAAAAATAAATAAATAAAAATAAACTCTCTTTAAATTCATTTATAATTCATCTGTAACTTCAGGAATTATTTCTATTAAGTCTGGCCATGTATCACCTACAGTGTAAAGTAGTTCTTCCTTTTGTTTAACTGAAATGGCTTTCTTAGTTTCAAGAGATTATCTCTAGTTCTAGTTACCCAAAAGTTGAAACTCATACACTCATGATTTTATATTGTCACACAGTTTACCACATTTCATCACTTCTGAAACACACTTTTTTCCCCTCAAATGAACACCTCTGAAATCAGGATGCATCAAAGGCACAGCAGTCGACTGTAGGACTGGTAGGACTGGTAGGACTCTTTCTTTCCTAATTAGTGGTCTATTAAACAATAGTGTGCCTTACAATTGACAGCATCTGAGTCAATGAACTGAGATAAGGTAACCTGCACTTACACATCCTCAAGTTCATGGGACCCTCTTCTCTACCTCAGATAACTTCCCCAGCAACTCACCAGTTCATCCGTCAAAAAAAAAAAAAAAAAAAAGTGCTTAATGGGATCGCTAGAACCATGAGATTCCACTTTGCCTTAACTCTTTAACCAGAGAGAAAAGTCACAGAGAGACTCAACAAATAATATTATCAGAAGTGTCCTCTTATTTTCCTTACTGTTTCTGGACTCTAACATTTTGCGAAGAAATAGCATGATCCCCTCTTCTAGGGCTCATCAATAGCCCATTTCTAGGGCCTAGACCAAGTTACAGCCCCTGGCACTCGACTTCCTCAACGTGAGTGTGAACCTGTGATCTACCTCGATCTCAACTTAGGCATCAAAAATGCCAAGCTCCTAAGTACAAGCTTCCAGCGACAAAAAAAAATAAGACAATGGAGATGAAAAGTACAGCATAGAGAATATAGTCAGTAAGACGGTAATAACACTGTTTGGTGACAGATGGTGAATTCACTTATCATGGTGAGCACTGAGTCATGTACAGAATTGTTGAGTCATTAAATTGTACACCTGACACTAATATAACACTGTATGTTAATTATACTTCAATAAGAAAAGAATCAAAACTAAAAATAAAACAAAAGAAAGTAAGAAACAACAACAACAAAAATTCCAAGCTCCTTCCATCATCACAGTTTGGGCGTGTGCTGTTCTATCATTTCTGCTCTTGGCCTTTATGATATAAAAACACCACTGTCCTATCATCTGAGAAAAATTCTGAAAAGTCTGAGAATTGTTTCATGATACTATATTGCTTCCCCAAATATCTGCCTGGATTGCTCATTCCCCTGCTTCTGGTCTTTACTCAAGGGTTAGGACTTCTCAGGAAGGCTTTCCCAGGCTGCCCTATTAAAAAATACAAACCCTCTTACCCCACCCCTACCCTCACTTCCAGCACTCGCTATCCACCTTCCTGGTATAATTTTCTCAAGAGCACATATTACCACCTTAAGTAATCTATACTATTAGTCTATATTATTTCTTTGTTTACTCTCTCCTCCCCACCCCCATCCTGCTAGAATGGAAGCTCCATAAGAACATGAATTTTGTCTGTTTTGTTCACTGCTGTATCTCCAGTGACCAAACACTGCTTCTGCTTCTCCAAATATTTATCAGGGCGTATGAATGACATCTATTATGATCACAAGTGCCTACGTGTGCGGTACTGATGCAGAAATCAGAGACACAATGAAGTGGAAAGCATAGTCCCTGTGCTAAATGAAGAAACAGAGAAAAATAATGAAGCAAGTACACAATCAATTCTATCCTAAGGCAAAACATAAACAAATGGTAGAACGTCCAGTTCAAAACAAAACGAAGGAAGAATTACAAATTGTAGGGCCATTTATTCCTTACTTAATAGAGAAGAACTACAGTTGAATGACCTATCCAACTAGAGGTAGTACTCACAGGGCAGGCTAAAACTAAAAGCTCCTGACTCTAAACTCCAGTGTCCTATTTACAAGGCCCAGTCCCTGCACAATGTACAAGGTGCCTTCTACTTATGAATACACCAGCGATTCAGACATAATAAGCTAAACTCTATCCTTCATTATCTGCCACTGTTAAATTATAATAAAGTAAGATTATACTTCAGTAAAGTTGAAGAGTTTGCAAAATCAATTGAATTCCAAACTTATTATTTCTGAACTTTACAGTAGGAGAAAATAGTATAAAAGATAATTTTTGTGCATTGGTTACCCCGTTAACAGCATAATGTTTCTTCTGATATGGAGATAAAACTCACTTTTGAGTAAACATCCCATATATGAAATATATACATGTAACATACTACTATTCTCCAGAATCTGTGAAGATACAGTATGAAGTATTCTACCTATCACAAACTAAGAGAGAGATTAATTCTTATTATTATGAAAAGAACACTGTAACCATCACCAGTGAGAAAAGCATTAGAAATCTATATAATCAGCATCCTACCCTGGTCATAGAATTTTATTTAATTATTTCATTCTGTTATGTTTCAAGTTGGCCATTTGTCTTTAAAAAAAAAAAAAGCTACTAAGGATCAATATATTACTTTTACTAGAGTAACAACCAATGGATATCAGTGCCGTATGTATGGTGGTATACTATTTACTGGCCAACACTACTCACTGAACCAATCCCTGCTAAAAGTAACACACTTGTCTTTTAAAAAAAAAAAAGTAAAATTTAAATACATACATACTTCTCAAGAGATAACTTGCCTGTTTTGAATAGGGCCTAGGGGCTTCTCTTCGTTCTCTAGTTAATCTCCAAGGAGTTATAATTTCATAAGAAGAGAGATGTGAGGTCTGTTGAAAACCTACAGAAAAAGGAATCATAAATATTATATAACAAGTGAACATGCAAAACTAAATAGTACCAAAACGTAATGGAAATCAAAAGCTGAATGTTCAAGTCACAGAAAAATCACGTGACATTCACATATATGTGTGTAATTATATATACATAATCTCACACAAAAACTAGCAATATACTTGGTAAGTATGAAGGGGAAAAATATATTTCCTTAAAAACGATGTAAGTCTTCACAGTGTATACACAGCAGTCATTTTCAAACAATTTTTTGCTATAAACCTTATCAACCCTTTTTCTTAAAAGAAATCTGAAGGTATACACACAAGGAAAAAAAAAAAAAGAAGTGCTTTGGTGGGGAAGTGGAGGCAAGGCATCTGGAGCCTAGCACCATTCACTCATCTCCCATTTTTCACCCTGACCCAACATGAATGATATCCCCTGATATGGTATTGGAATACTTATGAAACAGACAAGGACAATTAGAGGGAAAAGTTAGTTTCAATGCCTCATCGGTTAACTCTAATAAATACACACTTAACAATGCAGCAGTTATCTCAAATTATATTACTGCCATCAATGTGTCCTAAAAACAAAAACTCACTTCTGATAAAATCTATTAACAGTGAAGAACCCAATCATGCAGACTTACTCCCAATTCCAATCCTGTTCAGTTTACTGCACAGTGGAATCATATCTAAGTGGAGCTTGGGTTCCAAAGTCATCACTAGAGCAAAAATTAAGTATAATCAAAACTGCCCAAGGAAATCCCTTATGAAGACACCCCTTATTGGAGTCTGATACAAAGTCTCTCAATACACCCAACACACTATCTACTTCCAGCATCATTGCTCAGGGCATGTCAATTTTTTCAGTGAACTTGATGAAGTAGATGGTCACCACCAAAGGACCGTGGATGAAAATTCCATATCTCTATATGTCTGTATATATCTAAACCACATTCAGTATGAGGAGGCTTAAGGCTAGCATACACAGAAAGACTGAGGGAAGAACAGACATTTTTCATTCAGTGGATCTATTCCATTGTGATAACTCCTTCAAACAAGTTTGGTACATTTACTTATGATATTTACATGTTTACTTATGACACTTTATAGTCTCACATGTGTGATATAATATTTCATAAATGCTATATTGCAGAGTTGATTAAAGTGAAAAGTAAGTCTCTCCCTTCATCCCACTCCCTTTAGGTAACTACTTTAAAAAATAATTATTTTATTATAGAAAATTTTAAACATACATAACAGCAGAGTGAATAATGAACTCACATGTACCCATTACCCAACTTCAATATAATTTCATATGTACCTCCTCCCTCAAACATACACTATTTTTTTTTAAGATTTTATTTATTTATTTGAGAGAGAATGAGAGAGAGCACATGAGAGGGGGGAGGGTCAGAGGGAGAAGCAGACTCCCCGCCGAGCAGGGAGCCCGATGCGGGACTCGATCCAGGGACTCCAGGATCATGACCTGAGCCGAAGGCAGTCGCTTAACCAACTGAGCCACCCAGGCGCCCAAACATACACTATTTTGATACAAATCCTAGACACCATATAATTTTGTTCCTGAATATCCTGAATGAATCTCTAAGACATAAGGACTTTAAAAAAGAAACCTTATCCACAATATGGTTATTACACATAAAAAATTAACAATAATTTTTCAGGATCATCAAAATTTCCCTGATTGTTTCAGAATTTTTTTTTTCCATTGATTTGTTGAATTAGGATCCAAACAGGTCCATACATTTATAAGGCTCTTTAACTTATGGAAGTCCTTTCTTCCCCCCACCCTCTTTTGGGCATTTATTTGTGAAAGAAATTCCACTTAATGAAATTATTTCATACATTGATCCACTGAATGAAAAATGTCTGTTCTTCCCTCAGTCTTTCTGTTTGTGTATTCTAGTCTTAAGCCTTCTCATACTGAATGTGTTTAGGTATATACAGACATACAGAGATATGGAGCATTGAGATAAGGACTTGCAACTTATTTCCTGCACCCCTCAATGTCTGTATTGTTTGAATTTGTTTTTACAATGAGTAATTCGTAATCCCTGTATTACTTTTGAAATTATAAGGGGGAAAAGAGTATTTGTTCAATAAAAAGGCATAATCTATTTAAAGTACTGATTACCTAGCATCTCCCAAAGCTCCTGCCTTTTCATCAGCCTTACTAACCTCACACCTACAAGGCTCCATTCTTTCTTACCTGGTCTCCCTACTCCCACTCTCCTCCTTTGGAACCAACCTGGGTGCTCATTCACTCATTAAGTTTTATGCCCCTCAGATTTCTCAAATACAGATTAAAATGAAGCATTTACAGCTAACTTTCTCCGATATCACTGTATATAAAAATGTCTATAATCTTATCTAGTTTGGGACTTTAAAAGATACAACAGGAAAATAAATTGTATCCTATCCAATACAATACATATCATACTAACAGTTTTCAAACTCTTTACCCACCTTTAAACCCCTTATGTCTTTATAATATGGCATACAATGCTATCTAAAGATGGCTTCATTACATAAAAACACCAGAAATGGACTCCAGGGCGCCTGGGTGGCTCAGTTGGTTGAGCGACTGCCTTCGGCTCAGGTCATGATCCTGGAGTCCCGGGATCGAGTCCCGCATCGGGCTCCCTGCTCGGCAGGGAGTCTGCTTCTCCCTCTGACCCTCCTCCCTCTCATGCTCTCTGTCTCTCATTCTCTCTGTCTCAAATAAATAAATAAAATCTTTAAAAAAAAAAAAAATGGACTCCAATACTCACAGTAAAGTGACCATGGGCTAATCCAAAGCATATTTATGACCTACTATAATAAAATATCATTCAGATATTTGGAGTTGTTAATTGGGAAACCATGTCAAAAGAAATCCATGACCCATAGATGCAGGCTTCACTAGATAGAAATATCCTTAATCCTATATTAACTGAGGTACAGGACTACTTCCTCACCCAGAATAAATCTTTCAATGACCTTTGTTGTTTTCAAATTCCTAAAAATACAAGTTTCAGTATTACCCTAATTTCACTCTGGATGATGATAATCTGTTCAACTACTAGGACAGGCACCTGAAAAGTGAGGTTATGGAACTAGACTCTTGGGCTCTCTGGGCAATAGAAATTGGTAAGAAGCCAAACAGGAATTTCCTTTTTCTTTTTTTTTTTTAAGATTTTATTTATTTATTTGACAGAGAGAGACAGCGAGAGAGGGAACACAAGCAGGGGGAGTGGGAGAGGGAGAAGCAGGCTCCCCAAGGAGCAGGGAGCCCGATGCGGGGCTTGATCCCAGGACCCTGGGATCATGACCTGAGCCGAAGGCAGATGCCCAACGACTGAGCCACCCAGGTGCCCCCAAACAGGAATTTTCAAGCAAGGCTTTTATCAGGGGCTTCTGAGGGAGCAAAAGGCAGACTGCACAAAGCAAAGTGTCCTTGGGCTGGCTCCCTGAACAATGGCCAGGCAAAGTTTTTAGAGCAGCTGAGGTGGGAAAGGAGTGACAACTAAGCATGTAGGGGTGGGGAAATACAGGAAATTGGGCCCACAGACACAGTTGACAAACCATGCTTCATATACAGTATGTTTCATTTGCATGTTAAGTTTCCACCTCTGGGCATAATTTTTAGCATTATATTGAGGAGAAAAGCCGGCGAAAAGTCAGAGCTGGGGTCCATTTGGCTCTGACTGGTCTGGTCTGGTTTTTGTAGGAGCACACCTGGTGTAAATTGGGTCCTGGAGCTTGTTTCCAGCTTGTGGCTTCTGACTTCCTGTTCACATACAGCCACCTACAAGCTGACTAGAGAAATGGGTTATTGCCACTGGTGCTATGCGGGGGCCCGATTTTTCTGCAAGTGGCTGTTCTGTCTCAGTGGTGCAAATAGTTGGCAGGAATAAAATTCTTTTAGCAGGTAATAGATTAGACACTCTGTGTGACAAAAAGTAAATCATTGTATACATTTATTTGCAACTTCCTGTGACTTGAGAATTATTTCACACTAAAAAGTTTTTTAAGTAAATTTACAGGCAAGGATATATATGCTAACAGGTTCAGGGAACTGTTAACACTAGAAGCTAAACAATAAAGAAAACTCAAGTTTTTTCATTACAACTCAGCAGAAACATCACAAAGAAAAAGAAACGTCTCAGAAAAGAGAACTACAATTGGGCAGGCAGATATTTAAAGAGCTTTCAATTTGAAACAGGTTAAATGACTTTATTTTTTTTTTGTCAGGTCTGAAACTATGGATCTTTCTGTGAGACTGTTAACAAAGAGTAACAATCTAATATAGGAAAACAAGATACAACATTCTTTCTGTCCTTCTCATTTTAAAGCATAATTCTTGTTAGAAAAAAACACCACCACAATTAATCATTTGTTTTTAATAAGACTTTCAAAATTATAGCACCCAAAAATAACTTCTGTATGTATAGCTGTTATTCCAATACTGACTTCTTGGCTTTAAAATCCAAGGATCTTTCTGAGTGCCATAAGGAGCTCCAAAACATCATAAGAAATGTACATATTTTTTCCCAAATTCCTTTTTTTATTTTTTAATCCCAAATAGTAGCAACTTTCTCACAAGAACCAAAATAACATGTTTCCCATGTTACTATAAAGGAAGTGCATGCACATTATTTGTATAAAGCTTCAGCCTCGGCACTGCTGACAGAAAATTCTTTGCTGTGGGGGGCTACCTTGTGCAATGTAGGATGTTTAGTAGCATTCAGGGCCTCTACCCACTAGATGCCAGAAGAACCATCAGTGTTGGTTCTTCTGCCCCAGAATGCCTTCTAGGGGCAAAACTACCTCCAGCTGAAAACCACTATAAGGATATAGTTCACAACAAAATTAAAAATCTTAATACAATCAACTAGCAGAGAATACAAATTTGTTATTTTTGAATTTGACAGAATAAGCACACCGTCAAAAATCACATTACTAGGAAACATGGGCTGGAGATAAAAATAAGAGCTGAACCATGAAACTTAAAGAGTCTTCAACTTAGTGAAAGAAAGGGAAGGGTGTTAGTTGCACTTCTTTATTCCTCTAACTCCTTAGATCTTTTTATGAACTGTGTTTTGAAGGAAGTCTATGTTTCATAATAGTAACTGTAGTACAGGGAAACAAGTTAAAAGAATTCTACTTAATTGCAAAGCAAACAAATGTGAACAAAAGTCATGGGCTTTTCTCCTTTCCTTCCTGCCTATTATGTAAACAGCCACCTTTAAATACTTTCACTATAGAAGATAAACCTGAGTTCCACATAGAGCATGAATAAAATAATTTTGTTGCCCGAATTATTTCAAAAGAGAAATTACTGTAATTAAATCTATAAAACCCTATTCCTTTGGGCCACGTATTTCCATTCCATTCACAAGGTCAACCCCAAATAAGTATATATCATATATTAATAACTATATTCAAAAATATTTATAATCTCAATTGCTGTCTTACCTTCTTACATTTTTTGAGTGTTATAATTTTTTTTTTTACATTTACCTATCTTCACATTTAAAAAGAAACAGAGCTTTTGCTGTTGTTTGTTTTTAAGTGCCCCTATAGGAAAACCCCACCAACCACTTCTAAGACTTAATGCCCTCAAGAACTTAAGTTCCTCTAGCAAGGAATTTCAGTTTCTTGAGACAAAGGACAATACCTTATAAGCACAATATAATTTATGGATCATGTGTTTCCTGCTCTGGTACAATAAGTATTCGATGACTACGTGTTGAGTAAATGACTTATCTTTACGGCCATTCATAATAGATCTCCTAACTGTTAATCATCATGTACAACCTGAATTAAGCTTTATTTTCATCATTAATATCTTTTATGCCAATTCTCCAGAAATCCATGTGGTCCACACATTTGTCATTTTAACGTCAATGCTCTATTTCATTGTATGGCTCTGCTATAGGCTGCTTAGCCACCCCTCTCGGATAGCTGGGATCTGAGTTTCTACTCACAGAGGTTTCTAATGTATCAGTGAAGCCAATGGAGCAGCTCTCCAGGGGTCTACTTGCATAAGGGTTCTCCGGAGCTACTAAAAAAGGAAGGGGGAAAAACCTCCTAAAATGAATTAAACCATGAAAAATCTCATTAAAAGAAAAATGTGTCGATGGGAAAAAGGCACTTCCCATATACTGTCCTACAGTATAACAAATGTCAGGCAGTGGCATCATGTTTACTTCTTATAAACTAAGATACTCGAATTCTTATGTTAAGATAAACATAAACAAATACAAAAACATACTGCATACTTAAAAACTGACCAAATTAAGCGAACTTCTCAGGTTTCCTAACTCATTCTTAAAAGGTCTGATTCAAGCAGTATCTCACACATGATCACTTCAGAAAAATGATTTGACTAAAATAACAATGTCACAAAATGAGAAATAAACTAGAATAATCTCTCAATATGCAAAAAAGATTGTACAATTCAAAGTGATACCAGGAGGACTAGATCTACTTTTGAGGCAGTCCTAGAGCACTGACTCAAAGGACAGCATAACTCCAAGACTCTGAGATATACTACATATCAAAAGGAAAAAAATATCAGGAGGCTATCTATGTCATTATATCTGAGGTTGTGCATATTCCAAGAAAAAGTTCCTAGTTACTTAGAGGTTGCACCTTCGGAGAAATTCTATAATAAACCAGGATTTTTAACAAAAACAAATATAAAGTCAACTTTGGTGAGATAAAATTTAAAATGCTTTTTGAAAATTGTCTGGAACCCAGCAATTTGTTTTGTATATATTTCAATTATAAATGTTTTCTTTTTTACTTAAAAGTTGGAAAGCAGGGGCGCCTAGGTGGCTCAGTCGTTAAGTGTCTGCCTTCAGCTCAGGTCATGATCCCAGGGTCCTGGGATCAAGCCCCTCGTCGGGCTCCCTGCTCCTTGGGGAGCCTGCTTCTCCCTCTCCCACTCCCCCCGCTTGTGTTCCCTCTCTCACTGTGTCTCTCTCTGTCAAATAAATAAAATCTTAAAAAAAAAAAAAAGCTGGAAAGCAAAACTACCTTTAAATTTAAAAGACTGCTTTCTCCTTTACAGCAAAAACACAAAGATATCAAATTCAAATAATTTGCTGGCACCCAAAACAAAATTAGAATGGACTTAAGTTCTTACTATGTAGTTTGTTTTATAGTGATTCACCATGAGTAAGCTTTAAAACTCAATGTTTTTAGAATGCTAGTCTTTAAAAAAGAAAAAAAAATTCTAGGTCTGCATCATAATTACTACCTTAAAAAAGAAAATTGGAAAAGGTTTCATACCCAATTCCTTTGTTATTTTTTCACAATGATATAAAGTTACCTTTGTCAGCCTCTAGTGTTTTTTTGTTTTTTTTTTTTAAGTTTACTGTAAGTGTCAGCCCTTTGGAATTTATACTGCATTTCCTCATTGACAGAACGTTATAAATGGTAGTGAAGATCCTACCAAAACCTATTCAACTTCTAGTGTAACTAATGTGTGGGTGGTACTTACTGAGTCCTCAAATTCCTCCTCATTAACAGAAAATGTTTCACTGCATGTTTTAAACATCCTGTATTGCAAAAATTTAGTCAGCTGATTTTGGAGGAACATTCCCCTAGAGAAACATGAGTTGACTCACTGCTCACTATTATAAAAGCCTCTCAACTGGTCTCTCCCAGCCTCCAGTCTCTCCCTCCTGTATTGTCCTCCACTGCTTTGCCAGTTATCTTAATCGTAAATCTAGTTATGTCATATCGTATTTGAAAAACCTTGTTGCCCAAAGAACTTCCTACAGGGTAAAGTCTAAACCCCTTAGCATAGAAGGCGCTCCCCAACGGTATTTCTTCCTTGCCTCCCTTTCATGTAGACCACCTGCAGACATTCTCTTCATTCCCTAACAAGTCATGTTCTTTTATCCCTCCACACTCTTGCAAAAACTCTGTTTTCTTAGAACTCACTCATATTCTTTGACTTGAACATTCCCTGATGTAGATGAGTTCAAGTAACACTTAATACTATAAACTTCCCCCAAGGTTTTATACATCTCCCAGAATGTATAAAACCTGCGGAGAAATTCTATAATGCACTTTAGGTCACCCTATGCCCCTCCATAAGCATTAAGCATGGTGTTTTACAGGAACTCGATAAATGTTGACTAAATTTTGAAAGCATACCCACGCTTAAATGAAGGATTGGCCATAAATTGTTAAAGCCATGGCCTGGGTGGCTCAGTCGGTTAAGCGGCTGAGAGAGAGAGAGAGAGAGCATGAGAGGGCGCCTGGGTGGCTCAGTCGGTTAAGCGGCTGCCTTCGTTCGGCTCAGGTCATGATCCCAGAGTCCTGGGATCAAGCCCCGCATCGGGCTCCCTGCTCAGCGGGAAGCCTGCTTCTCCCTCTCCCACTCCCCCTGCTTGTGTTCCCTCTCTCACTGTCTCTGTCAAATAAATAAATAAAATCTTTAAAAAAAAAAAAAAAAAAACCCATAAGGATATTCTAGGGCCGCGTGGGTGGCTCAGTCTGTTAAGCATCTGACTTCAGCGCAGGTCATCATCCCAGGGTCCTGGGATCCAGCCCTGATTGGGGCTCCCTGCTCTGCATGTAGTCTGCTTCTCCCTCTCTCTCTGCCCACACCCCTCGTGCTCTCTCATGCTCGCTCTCTCTCAAAAAAATAAATACAATCTTAAAATTAAAAAAAAAAATCCTAAGGATCTTCCATTCACCTGTATGCAAGTATCCAATAATACATACATTAACATTAAAAATACAGTCTTATTTATATTTGCAAACACAGAGAATCATGGATTACTAAAACTCCAAATGTAGGGGCGCCTGGGTGGCTCAGTCGTTAAGCGTCTGCCTTCAGCTCAGGTCATGATCCCAGGGTCCTGGGATCGAGCCCCGCATCGAGCCCCGCATCGAGCCCTGCATCAAGCCCCGCATCGGGCTCCCTGCTCGGCGGGAAGCCCGCTTCTCCCTCTCCCTCTACTGTGTTCCCTCTCTCGCTCTCTCTGTCAAATAAATAAATAAATAAATAAATAAATAAATAAATAAATAAATAAA